>NC_053024.1:131143535-131356998 GCF_003073215.2 Triticum urartu | reverse complement strand
TCAATGAATATGACTAACTGTTGCACTAGGTCAATTCAGTACCTTAATATGACATATCATTCATATGTATGTGCATTGCATTGATTGCGGTTCCTTTTGTGTTTGCCGGTGGTTGTTCCCTCTTGGTAGACGTTCGTTCCGATGATGAGTTTGACGACACCGATGAAGAGTTATATCATCTTCAGAAGTGCTAGGAAAGCAGAACCCCCTTGTTCATTCCGATACAATCCCACTCTCTCGCTCCTGCTCTCTTTTACTGCATTAGGACAACAACGATTCAACTATTACATGCTGCGGTAGTTGAACCCCTTTCCCCTGCATGACCTGTCATTGCCACAATAAATAGATGAAACCCACTAGCATGATTAGGAATTGTTTGAGCCCTGATGTGCCTACTCATTCATGCTTGTTTGTCATGCCTGCTATTGCTTAGAGTTGAGTCAGGTCTGATTCATCGAGAATGAATTGGAAAGTTGTGAACATGCCCTACTGTGTGTGAGCTAAGTGTGTGAACACGATTTGGTAAAGGTAGCGGTGAGAGGCCATGTAGGAGTACATGGTGGGTTGTCTCGTTGAAACCGTTCTTAGGAACTGAGTTCTGTGTTTGTGATCCATGAAACAATTACTACCACACATTGGGCCTGAAACCAATGGACCCTCTCGGCTTCTTGATCACCCTTGTCCTCTGTCCAGGAGTTGCAACGAGTTTCTTGTGTTTATAGTATATGTGTTGGTGGCCGTGCGTAGCGCTGACCCTAGGGGTGGGCTATGATGCGGTAGATACACCGTGGCCGGGCATGCCGGGCGCCCGTTTGGTGTCTCGGAACCCTGTACACATCGTCCGGGGCCGTATGTGGAAACCTCGGCCAGACTCCCTGCGGATGGAACCTGGATAGGCGATAAACCTGGACTAGAGACTTGAGTGTTTAGGTAGGCCGTGGCCGACACCCTCGTTGCGCTTCCGCTTGAAGGTTGCCGAGTACACCCCTGCAGGGTTAACATCATCTATTCGAATAGCCGTGTCCGCGGTAATGGACTTCTGGGTTGCCTATAACAGTTCATAGACAAGTGAAAGTGGATACTCTAAAACTCGCAAGATAAGTGTGAGTGTTATGGATGGCGTTCTCGTAGGGAGACGGGAGTGGATCCATAGTGGTGTATTGAATGGTGAATATGTGGACTCGTGTGCGCCACCTCAAAAGAGTTACTTGCAGTCGTAGTTTAAGATAGCCACCGAGTCAAAGCTGGCTTGCTGCAGTTAAACTCCACCACCCCCCTATTGATACTGATGCATATGTAGCTAGTTCTGATGTAAGTCTTGCTGAGTACTTTTGTACTCACGTTTTCTTAATTTATGTTTTGCAGAGAGACTTCAGTCTCACTAGTAGTTTCACGTGGACTTCGACGTTTAGGTTGATACCTCAGCTACGATCTTGTGCCCTCGGCAGGATCTGGTAGATAATCAGGCTTCTCAGGCTTTTTCTTTTGTAGATGTCTGTACTCAGACATATTAAGCTTCCGCCTGTGCTTTGTCTGGTATGCTCTGAATGTTGGGTCATGAGACCCATGTTTGTAATATCTGGCTCTTCGGAGCCCAATGAATAATACTTGAGTTGTAGAGTTTTGTTGTGATGCCATGTTGTATTTGCACATATCGAGCATATTGTGTGTATGATTGAAATGCTTGGTATGTGTGGGATCCGAAAATCTAGTTGTTTATCCATGACAGCCTCTCTTATGGGGAAATGTAGTCTAGTGCTCCTTGAGCCATAGTAGTCCGCTACAGCCCGGTTCACCGGAGTCCTGCTAGCCCAGCACTACTGCTCAGGACACTTGACTAGCCGGCATGTGTTTCACTTCGTTCCTATGTCTGTCCCTTCGGGGAAATGTCACGCGGTGACTTCCGGAGTCCTGCCTAGCCTGCTACAGCCCGGGTTACCCGGAGTCCTATTAGCCCAGTGCTACAGCCCGGATTCACACGCTGTTGACCGACATGCTCGATGTGATTCATGTATGCCTGTCTCCATAGGTCTGTGCCGCTTTGGGTTCCCCACTAGCCATGTCGGCCCGGGTTCTCTGTCATATGGATGCTAGCGACACTATCATATACGTGAGCCAAAAGGCGCAAACGGTCCCGGGCCATGGTAAGATGACACCCGTGGGGATACCGTGCGTGAGGCCGCAATGTGATATGAGGTGTTACCGGCTAGATCGATGTGACTTGGAATCGGGGTCCTGACACTTCCTCCTGATTATGATCCAAAATGGGTGGAGGGGGGGGGGCTGCCATTGCACCCACCATGGAGCGACTTCTGCATGAAATTTTATTGCCATGCAAGGCTCGTCTCTTTTGCTCTACATGTTCAGTTCCATTGTGTACAATAACTGACATGCATAGGAATAAAACATAGTGAGATTATGTAAGGAGTGCATGCATAAATCCAGAGTGATGGTGGCAAACTATGGATAGACCCAAAACAAATGATAGCAGGCAGATAATAGCTTTAGTTAAAAAATACAGATAATGTCTCCTTTAATGTTTGTTTGCACCCAACATGAAACTCATAGTAGACACCCGAGATTAACCAGATAGTAGACAGATAGTACTGATTGCTGCCCCAATATGTACCCCACAACCATTTAAAAACTCAAGTTTCAGCATAAGTTTGGACCTGAGTCGGAGTCTAATAGGTGAAAACGACGATAAAGTAGCATGTCATCATATTAAGCGATGCATAACGTAAGCAGAAACGAAAGCGTGCGACCTCTCTTGCGGACCCGTGTAGTCCTCAAGGTCATCTGCTCAGTTGATGATGGTAATGCAGTTGTCGTGGCTGCCGTTGGCGGGGAAGAAGATCTGAGGCGGCGAAAGACAGTCTGGAGAGCGGATCTCTGCTGTGGTGAACCCTTCCGTTGTTGGAGCAACTGGGCTGGGGTGGAACACAGCACCGCAGGAACAGGACAAACCACACAAGGTTTTCTTTGACACATATCTGTAACAGAAGTAATTGTGTAAGTGCTTGCTTGAATTTTAGGATTCTAACAATGCAGGGATAGGAAATAGACATGAATAGGATAGGAATGCATGTGCAAAACAGAGAATTTAAAAACACATGATTTCCGCCAATCTGGGTGTTTGGTTCACAAGAATTGGAAGATCACGGGATGCAAAGAAGCATGTTGAGATTAAGTCAAACCACAAGAAGTGTACAACCTCTTTGGCCAAGCCATGTCGATCTTAGCATGATTGGGTTGGCTGCTGAGGATGCTCCGGCTGACTTGGCTGTGGGAGGAGGGGAAGAAGATCTTAGGCGTCTGGAGATGGAGCCTGAGGTAGTGCTCCACTGTGATGGAGGGTTTCGTCATTGGAGCAGCTCCGGTGAGTTGTACGATGCCGAGGCTGAAGTAGGACAAGAGAGACAACGTTAACCTGAGTGGAATTCTAATAACATCTCCAATAGATGACGTAAAATACATAACCACAAAGTGCTAGATTTATACATCAGCCGCTCATCTCTGAACTTAATTGTCGAAACTGAATTTAACTGTCGAAACTGAACTTAACTATCGAAACTGAATTTTGCTGTCGAAACTGAATTTTACTGTCGAAACTGAACGCACTAGAGGTGAGGCTACAAGTCAGTCGACTGAATTTTTCATCTCTGGTCAGTCGATTTTGCAGCCATTGGATACGAAATCAAGGGCCCACAGTTCATCTTCAACCTCCATCCCCTAAGCCGCCAGCCACGACCGGCTAAACAGCTACCCCTCGTCACCCGTGGCCGGCGGTGTGCCGCCCCGCCCGCCCCGAAAACACTCCCACCACCGGTCCGCCGCCGCTCGGCCATCCCTGTAGCCCCCCTCGTGCGGAGATTTTTCTCTGGCGATCCCCACGCCACCGCCCCACCACCGCCGGTGACCACCGCCCCCACCCTGAACCCTAAGATAGGTAGTGGGGTACCTCTCCGGCGAGCCCTTCGCCCCGCTGTGACTAGTTCTTCCTTAACTCCGTCGAGCCTCCCCACCCCCTGAAAATCGACTGACCCAAAAGTTGATTTAGTCGACTAAAGTGTAGCTAAATCGGAGCAGCATCGCAAGCAAGAGCGAGAGCAGCAGCGCTAGCAAGATCAAGAGCAAGAGTAGACTAGGTAGGGGCTGAGAGCAAGAGCACAGCAGCAGCACGAGAGAGAGCTAAAGCAGTAGCAGCTCCTACTGATGTGGACGTCACCACCGAGGGAGCGACGCCCTGGAGGAAGTGGCCGGCGACACCGGCGTGGACGGAGCTGCGCCGTGTCGGCTCGGGACCGAGTGCCAGAAGCACCGTGAGATCAAATCAAGAAGAAAATGCGGCGATTAGTGTACAACCTCTTTGGTGGGGCAGATTAGGCCACAGCTTCATCCGTGGAAACGATGATGATGATGCTCTTCCGGTGGTGCAGGTAAAGACGACGGTGTTGGAATGGAGGTGGCGTGAAAGACGAGGGGAACGTCGGGGCAGCTCCTTGGAGGTGGAGGACGGGATGGCTGAACCGGCGAGACGACCAGATCGACGACGGGTCCTCATTCGGTACGGTGGATGAGGGACGTCGAGGTGTTGCTGTGGACGACATCGTCGGGGAAGAGGCTCCGGCTCGGTGGCGGACGGAGGAGGGTGTGGGGCTTCGCGGGTTTTGCCGGGCTCGGTGTACGAATGGGTGGGCGGATGGGATGGGAGTGGGGAACCATGGCTTAGGGACGCGCTTGTCCGAAATGTTGGGTAAGTTACGAAAGTACCCCCACCGATTTGAGGCGGTTCTTTTGGTTCAGGGGTATGACGGGCATTTCGCGTGTCGGGATTTCACAGGAGGTGGGAGTTTTCGCGTGTGTTGTAATTTTGGAATAGCATGGCGCGGGTTGAGATGGAGGGAGTTGTCGGAGCACAGCGAGACAAAGATATATCTTAAATATTTCGGGCTAACAAGGCGCGGGTTGAAGAGGCGGGAGTTTCGCAGCACGATAGACAGAGACACTAGCTTGAAATTCGGCATAACAAGGCGCGACTTGAAATTTCGGGAGAACAAGCTTAACGTGTACCCCCAAAAAAGACAATTTAGACTAGTATGATATACTACATACAATGTGTTTAACACGCACAACACACACACACACATACACTATTTAGACTAGTAAGGTACGCGTGCATTGCATGCATGAGATTTCGCAACCAAATTATGAATAAATACCACATTATAGCATGTAAGCTTTGAGTCATATATGCATGATGTAGATGTCTGTTTAATTCTTATAGTTCATTTCATTCAAAATCATCTAGTTTTTATAAGAAAGCTAATCTATTTTAAGATTCATGGAATTGTGCGTTGTAAGGCATAAAGTAAAAACAAATCATGTAGAAAAACATTGGGCAATTATGATACGGAAGATTCTAGAACAAAGACGAAGTGCTGGTGTTTTGAGGTTTGTGCATTATGCTTAAGTTCAACCATAGAGTCTTCTAGATTGTACATGTGGCAAAATCTGGTGGAATATAGATGATATCCAACGGCCAGTAGTGCTCAAATTTGCCAGCTCTGCACCATCGGATTGGCCTCATCCAACGACCATCTTTCAAAGTTAAAGTTATCTGCACACTATATAAAAAATATAATATATATATATATGGGGTATAGATATAGATATGTGATGCGAAAGCCACCCATCATCTCCAGTTAGAATAGTTTGTCCATGCACAGATGCAATGTGGCCAAACGATGTCTGCCATCGATATCTCAAATTCAAACCAATCTGACCTTGTTCAATGTGTATACATTGCAACATGCTCGTTTCCAAACCGCACTGTGCAGATCTCTGTTATATTCATGGATGCATGGGTTTCAAACATCATGATCTCTTATTCAAATATTTGAATTCAACTTTACACTGATTATGACCTCACCTAGTCTTTTACACCCACACATTAGTCTTCTCTTTATAATTGTACCACTAACTTTCTCTCGTGCATGCATGCACACACACTACCAGTCGGCATTATCCATCGCACACATGCAATCTTTTTCTTCAGGCCAGTCTCCCATGAAGGCACACACACACACACCCCTCTCCATCATATCGGGCATTCTTTATCTCTGACGTGCATGCGCAACGATCGATGTTCCTCTATGTGTGTGTGTGTGTGTATAGCTAGGTCTTTCATAGTTTTCCACATAAACCGATCAATCTATATATCTAGTGAGGTCTCACCCTCTTTCCCACATCCACATCGATCAATCTATACCTCTCTATATAGGATTACATATATAGCTAATACACCCACATGAATTATATATCCAACGCCCCCTCTCATCATCCATGCCTTCCGCTTCATCTCTCAGACATGCGCACAATGGCCAAGACAGGGGGCAGCAAGGGCCCTGCCCCCCTAACATCACTATATGTCGAGGCTAATATGAATGTGATCATTATACAATTGCTGGTAAAAATGGTTTAAGTTGATGAATTAGCCCTCCTCATAAAGGATTAGCAATGCTTGGCCCCCTAGCTCATGGGACATTTTTCATGGCTCCGCCACTGCGCGCAACAGCGCACGTTCTCGCCCCCTCTCTCTAAATATCGATCTCGCAGTTGTGCACTCCTTCATAGTATCCCTCCACTCGTCCCCTCGCCCTCACACCATCTTCTAGCCCCCACCAGATTTTGCCACATGTACAATCTAGCAGACTCCATGGATGAACTTAAGCATAATGCACAAATCTCAAAACAACAGTGGTTCTCCTTTGTTCTAGAATCTTCCATATCGTAACTGCCCAAACTTTTTTCTAGTTGAATTGCCATTCTTTGTTTGTACTTTATGCTTTACAATGCATAATTCCATGAATCATAAAATAGATTAAGGGCTTCTTTGATTCAAAGGATTCTCGAAGGAATTTTGGAGGATTCTAATCCGTAGGAATTTTTCCTATCTTGGTTGTTTGATACATAGGATTGTAAACCATAGGAATTTTTCCATATGATTCATTTGCACTAGATTTCATAGGAAACATCCCATCCACTCAAACCTCTTTGAAAGAATTCTGTGTTTTTCTATGTACAATCAAACACTTGTACCATCCTGTAGGATTCAAGACGACATTGCACTCTAATCCCATGTTCTTCCTATTCCCGCGTTTTGGAAATCCTAAGAATCAAAGAGGCCATTGGTTTTTTTTTATAAAAACTAATTGATTTTGAATGAGATGAACTATAAGAATTAAACGGAGGTCTACATCAGGCATATATGACTCAGAGCTTACATGCTACAGTGTGGTATTTATTCGTACTTTGGTTGCAAAATATGACGCGTGCAATGCACGTGTACCTTACTAGTACTTCGAGTATGTGCAAAACACAATGGCACGCTACACAGTGTCTCTCTTACAGTTCATGAATCCACGCGGGCACGTGGCACATGTGGAGGCGTTGTCGCGACATCCTTGTGCGGATTGATAACAGTGATGTGCTGCTGGTTCTAGAAGAATGTACTCGTCCTCCCTGAGCCGCACTGACGGTACATGCACAAAGCGAAGATGTGCACGCACGCCATGCACGCACTCATTCCCTCGCACGCACACGTGGGTACATGGGAGGACGCAATTTTGTACCAAGATCCACCCCATGTGATAATTTGACGCATGTAAAGTCCTTCACTTCATTGATGGTCAATTAATACAGCACATGCAAATTGAGTGGACGTGAGGGCAGAAGAAAGACATTACTTCTCCACTGCGCGCATGCGAGTAGTTAAATCATGGGTTGCTAGCAGTACTTTCATTGGTATCCTTCGTATTTTGTGCCAATTTTTGACAGTAACATACTATTTACGCATCTGAGCAGGGCAGTCTACTTGAAATTTATGTCCACTAAACTCATAGGGAGCCATTTCGGGCCTAGAAACCAAAAACCATCAATTAATCTTTACCTTGTTCCCATCACATTCGAAAGTACTAGTGCTACAATTAAGTGCAAGCCTGCTCACACCTACCAGTACATACCAAACCTGAACATGTTCCCACTATGCAGGTTTTAGTACTAGAGCTAGTACTTAGGTTATAAAAAGGGGAACTACCTAACCGAAAATGACTACACATTCCTCCTCAACTCCTCATCCACAAGAAACAATCAAGCCATAGCCAGCGTGAGTTCTGGGTTGAGAGATTTCCAGCAGGGAGAGGTGAGCATGGAAGAGGAAGCACGAGAGATGTCCCGCCTCGCCGCGAAAGGAGCCGACATGTCCAGCCGCACAGCAGTAGCAGCACAGAGGTCCCGGCGCGCCGCCGAAGCAGCACAGAGGTCCCACCGCGTCGTCGATGTAGCAGACTGGTCCAGGCACACCGCGAAAGCAGCAGAGATGTCCCGCCGTGCCGCTGAAGCAGCAGGGAGGTCCCGCCATGCTGCAGAGGCCTAGGAAAATTTCTCGCGGGTAGGCGAGGACTCTTACAGGCGCATGCATGCGATCGTCCATAGCCAGATGGATCAGATCTCCGGCTGGGCGAGGATGCAGGACGAGGCGATCGGCATCATCCACAACTCGGGGAGGGCAATGCGAAGCCCCGGGGCGAGCATGACCTGCTGAGGGCCAAGATCACCGGAAGGGCGAAGCAGGAGGAGGGGACCGCTGCCGTGTTGCAGAGGACGGGCGTCATCATCAAGAAACTTATGGACAAGAATTCCATCCTATGCATCGAGCCCAACAGGCTGGTGGAGGAGTCCATGGATGATGCTAAGTAGCGTATTAAGGACATGAAACTGATGAAAGAGATCATCGCCCGCCATGAGAACTAGTTTCCACAACCTGGAGCGCATAAAGAAAGCAGTGTCGGCGTTCTGGGAATGGGGGTCCCCAGACTTTCCTGCCTGCGGCCTGCAGCGTGGCTCAAAGGAGGCCCAGCACGGCCCATCTTCATCGACACAAGACTCAAGACCCTCGCGAGGGGCCAAGCCTCGCGAGGCGGACGACACGGAGCTTCCTCAGGCACGGCCTCGTCAGGCTGGCTCGCGAGGAGGAGGAGAGATCAAGGTGGGGTACCTCGTGAGGTGCCCGTGACGCAAGCCATGACGACTCAGGGCGCCAGGCGAGTGCCAGCGCGCGCAGCGTCCTTCTTTCCTCTTTGGTGCAAAGGGGGCAAGCGCAGCCGCGGAGTACCGAGGCATCAGGCAAAGGTTGCCATTTCGGTGCAACGAGACCAAGACCAGGAGGACTACGAGACGAAGGTCACCGTGGAGCCCAGGACGGCGTCATCACCAGAGCTTTGCGCAGGCGAAGACTGCTTTTGTCAGGATAGTTGATACTTGCTGTCCCGCTTTAAATTGGCCCGCCGTTGTTGGCTCCCTTCCCGCTCAATATTTGGGAAGAGGACCAGGGCCTCTATAAATAGAACCAGCCACCCACATAGCAGGGGGGTCGGTTGGGCTCTGTTCTTTCGATCAGTAGGAAGCAGAGTAAGAGGGAGAGAGAAAGGTGGCTGAACTCCTCCTAGCAGTTCATCACCCCAGCCAAGAACAGACCCTCGCGAGGCTGTTCTTCCCTATACTGTTCATCATCATCAGCCCCAGGAGGCAATCCACCAACCACACACTGGAGTAGGGTATTACACCACAACGGTGGCCCGAACCAGTATAAATCTTGTGTCCCTTGTGCAGTTCTTTTAGTAGTTTACATCTTTGCGAGGCGGGGAGGTAGAAGGCGTAATCTCCGCGCACACCCCAGTGTTCGAACCTTAAGGATCTGCCAGAACCCGAAATCTGACATTTGGCGCGCCAGGTAGGGGTGCACCGGAATTCGTCGTCCACCGCCCCGTTCTCCTCCGACCGTCGCATCCATGTCCGACGCTTGTCGGGCCCGCGCCGAGCACCAGGCCACCATCGCTTCTCGCATCGCCCAGACGGTGCCCGTCGGCGGACGTCCTCGTCGTACCCCGTCGCCCGCCATCAACGCCGCCACCGGCCCGGCGGGGGCGAGCAGCAAGCGTCGTCTCAGCATCCGTCCGTGCGGTAGGACGGCCGCACCGCTAGTCCATCGCCCGCACCAGCTCGTTCTTCGTTCCGCGCGCTCCGCGCCCCCTCGGAGGCTCGAGCTACGCTCCTCGCGGCAAACGAGCTCCTGCGCTGCCGCCCCACCGACGACGTCATCAGGGAATGGTTCGACCACGTCGCCGAGCTCGTCCGCGCCGCAGGGGGCTCCCCTGCGCCGTACCATCGCGCTACACCAACACCCCCGGTCGTCGCGGCCCTCCTAGGCGGCTCGCAGGCGCCGCCCACAAGTCACCACGTCAAGCCGTTCATCCGCCGGGTCAGCGCCACTTCCACGCGGCAGGGGGCTCCCCCAGATCGGACGGCGCCTGAGACCGGCCAGACCTTCAGTTCGGAGGACCACCCCTCCAACTCGGCCTGCTCGGGCGCGCTCCCCATGTTGTGCACCCCCACCATCTGCCAGGTGGCCGTCACCAAAACCCTCGTTGATGGCGGCGCGGGCCTCAGCGTGCTCTCGGTCGAGGCCTTTAACCTCCTCCGCATACCCCTGGAACGGCTGCAACCCAGCCGGCCCTTCTCAGGCGTCGGGGGCAAGCCGTCCAGTTCCTTGGGGCAGATCCGGCTCCCAGTGACCTTCGGCACCTACAACAACTTCCGCACGGAGCTGGTCGACTTCGACATCGCCCCCATCGGCCTCCCCTACAACGCCATCCTCGGCTACCCAGCGCTGGCCCAATTTATGGCCGCGATGCACCCGGCGTACAACCTCATGAAGATGCTCGGGAGCAACGGTGTCCTCACTGTGCACGGGGACACCGGGGACGCGCTGCGGGCGCTCAAGCTCGCCTTCAAGACGGCGGTGTCAGCACAGCCCGCCGACTTGGAGCCCCCCGAGGCCAAGGGGGCTGCACCCGCCAAGAAGAAGCAGTTGTTCACCCAAGACAAGGCAGAAACCAAGCAGATACCCGTCGATGAGGACGGGTCCACCAACGCCACTTTCACCATAGGCGCCCACCTCAAACCCGAGCAGGAGGAGGCCCTGGTCAGGTTCCTGCGCGCAAACAAAAAGGTATTCGCTTGGGAGCCGGACCAGTTGGCAGGGATCCCCAGGAGTGTAATCGAGCATCACCTCAACGTGTGCCCCAACGTGCGCCCTGTGAAGCAGAAGGCCAGGCGGCAGTCCACAGAAAAGCAGACCTTCATCGTCCAGGAGAACCGCAAATTAGAGGCCGCTGGGGTCATCCGCGAGGTCCGATACCCAGATTGGTTGGCCAACCCTGTTGTTGTGGCAAAGAAAGGAGGGAAGGAGCGTATGTGTGTTGACTTCACCAACCTCAACAAAGCATGCCCGCAAGATCCATTCCCGCTCCCCCGCATCGACCAGATCGTCGATTCCACTGCGGAATGCGATCTGTTATGCTTCCTGGATGCCTTCTCTGGATATCACCAGATCAAGATGGCGGTAGAAGACGTCGAGAAGACATCATTCCTAACCCCGTGCGGGGTATACTGCTACACGTGCATGCCATTCGGGCTGCGTAACGTAGGGCCGACCTTTTAGCGGCTGATGCACATCACCTTGGGCCCGCAGCTCGGGAAGAATGTTGAAGCTTACGTCGATGACATTGTGGTAAAGTCTCGGGAGGCCGGGACCCTGATACAGTACTTGGAGGAAACCTTCACGAGCCTCAACGCAGTGAACCTACGGCTCAACCCAGAGAAGTGTGTGTTCGGAGTCCCCTCGGGCAAGGTCTTGGGTTTCCTCGTGTCCCACCGAGGCATCGAGGCTAACCCAGAGAAGATCAAGGGGCGCGTGACCGCGCTAGGGCGCTTCATCTCCAAGTTGGGAGAGCGAGCCCAGCCTTTCTTCCAGCTAATGAAGAAAAAGGGGCCCTTCGAGTGGACTGAAGAGGCCGACAAGGCATTCTAGGATCTCAAGAGATACCTGACCAGTCCAACGGTCATGGTGGCCCCGCGCCCTCAGGAGCCCCTGGTGCTTTACCTCGCCGCCACTCCTTACTCCGCCAGCGTAGCCTTGGTGGCAGTCAGAGAGGAGCGCCGAATCAAAACCACGGCAGCAGCCCAGGACAAGGCAGAACAGGGACAAGGAAGGCCTATAGAAACCACCGCTGCGGCTGAGGAGGATCAGCCGCCGCAGAGGGGTGCACCGGAGGCGGAAGAGGCCCCTCTTCTAGATGGCCAGTCTCAGGAGGTCTCATTGCCTCAAGAGGCGCCACGGTCTCCGGAAGGAGCCACCAGCACTGATGCACCCCGCCACGTTGAGCACCCAGTGTACTTCGTCAGCGCAGTGCTGCGGGATGCAAGAGCACGGTACCATATGCCTCAGAAACTCCTCCTCGCGCTAATAGTGGCTTCGCGCAAGCTGCGGCACTATTTTCAGGGTCACCCCATCAAGGTCGTCTCGTCGTACCCCCTGGAGAGAGCGCTCATGAGCCCTAATTCAGCTGGAAGGGTCGCTGAGTGGAACATAGATCTGCAAGCGTTTCAGCTCGAATTCAGCACGACCAGGGTCATCAAGGGAGCAGCGTTGGCAGATTTTGTGGCAGAGTGGACGGAGGCGCCAGGCCTCAAGGCCGATGAGGATCGGTCCCTATCCCCGGGAAGCGAGGCGCCAGAAGGCTGGGTCATGTACTTCGATGGGGCGTTCTCCAGGCATGGCGCTGGAGCTAGGGCAGTGCTTATATCACCCACGCAGGACAAGCTCTACTACGCCGTGCAACTCTGTTTCCACCAAGGCGAAAAGGTCTCCAACAACATAGCGGAGTATGAAGGTTTAATAGCAGGCTTGAAGGCCGCGGCCGCCCTGGGAGTGAAACGCCTCACCATCAAGGGCGATTCGCAGCTCCTTGTCAACTTCTCCAACAAGGTGTACGAGCCGAAGGATGAGCACATGGAAGCCTACCTTGCGGAAGTCTGCAGGATGGAGAAGCAATTCTGGGGGTTGGAGTTGCAGCATGTGCCCCGTGGCACCAATCAGGAGGCCGACGATATTGCCAAACGCGCGTCCAGACGGTTACCCCAGGAGCCTGGCGTTTTCGAGGAGCGGCTCTTCAAGCCCTCAGCTCTGCCGTTATTGTCGAACACGGCTCAGCCCTTGGAGGAGCTCCCCCAGCCACCTGCCTCAGGAGCTCCGACCTGTGGCCCGGCCTAAGGAGCGCGCCTGCTCCTGACGATGGAACCTCAGGAGGGATGTTGGATCACGGAGCTCCGGAACTACTTGACGCAAGGGACCTTGCCGGAGAAGGAGGAGGAGGCAGAGCGAGTGGCACACCAGGCCACGGCATACTGCATCAGAGACGGAGAGCTCTACCGGAAGCGACCAAATGATGTATCCCTGCGCTGCATCTCCAGGGAGCAAGGGAAGGAGCTACTGGAAGATATACATGGCGGAGACTGCGGACATCATTCATCATCGCGGACCCTCGTCGGCAAGGCGTTCCGCAGTGGGTTTTATTGGCCCACCGCGCTCAATTACGCCGTGGAACTAGTGAAAGCTTGTGAAGCCTGCCAGTTCCACGCCAAGCAGATCCATCAGCCAGCAGGAGGCTTGCAGACTATTCCCCTTTCGTGGCCATTCGCAGTCTGGCGGCTCGACATCTTGGGCCCGTTTCCTCGGGCGCCAAGGGGCTATCGTTACCTCTACGTTGCCGTGGATAAATTCACCAAGTGGGATGAAGTAGAGGCTGTCCGCACCATCCCCGCGGGTTCCGCGGTCAAGTTCATCAAGGGCATCGTAAGCCGGTTCGGGGTGCCGAATCGCATCATCACATACAACGGTTCGCAGTTCACCAGTAACCTTTTCAAAACATACTTGGAGACTCAGGAGGGAGTGCCGGTCGAGAATGCATGGAACATCCAGCACCTCCGGAGGTTCAACCCCTGAAAAGGCCCAGATCCTGTGAAGCTATCGCGTTTTGGAAAAGGCCTAGAGCCTGTGAAGCAAGGCGAGTGCCTGTGAAGCTATCGCGTTTTGGAAAAGGCCCAGAGCCTGTGAAGCAAGGCGAGTGCCTGTGAAGCTATCGCGTTTTGGAAAAGGCCCAGAGCCTGTGAAGCAAGGCGAGTGCCTATGAAGCTATCGTGTTTTGGAAATGGCCCAGAGCCTGTGAAGCAAGGCGAGTGCCTGTGAAGCTATCGTGTTTTGGAAAAGGCCCGGAGCCTGTGAAGAAGGCCAATGCCTGTGAAGCTCGCCGCCCGTGACACTCTCATGTAATAATGAGTTGGCGTTGTACACGCCCCGGAGTCTCAGGAGCGCCGGCCTCCGGCCCTGGGGCTCCCTCCCATGCCCAGTGGCAGCACTTAGCTTCGCGCTGGTGAGAAGACGTCGAAGACTAGATTAGGCGCCGGACACGGCTTCTCATTTGCTTTCCGCAGTTGGCTTGTTCCTTCTCATTTGAAGTTTTATTGAAGTTGTTGCCATCTTTAGCTTGCGGTTCTTCGGATTTTTGCTCTCCTGCCTCGTTTTCTCTTGCGCAAGGCCTCGTAAGGGGGGCAGCTGAGCGCCCTCGCGAGCGTTCCTATCCTAGTCATTCAAAGAGTTCGTGACCTGGGCCCCTTTCAAGAGCACCCCTCCAGTCCGAGCCCCACGGGCGTCGCGACACAAACAAAAGGCCTCGGTCGGTCGCACCCCCACGGCCGGGGTCGGGAACTATCCATGCTCGGGCACATAGCCGGAAGGAACGGTAACAAAGCGAAACGATGATTAACAGCAATAACCCAAACACGCCCCCGTGGGGCTCCGCACTATTGTCTTTGTTGCGCAGGAAGAAGGGAAAAAGAAAGAACAAATCCGGCGCGGCTCGCCTCACACCGGCCCGCAGGGAAGGCCCGGGCTGCCTCCGGAGCTTAGGTGGACTCCCTCTCGTGCCTCACCAGGGCGCGGCGGCGTGGAGGCGGATCGCGACCGCCGCTGGAGGAGTCGCCGCCTGAAGAAGAACCAGAGAAGCTTGAGGAACTCCGAGCGTCGCCAGCCGCACGAGCGCTGCTCCCTCCTCGTCACTGGAGCTGGGTTCCCAGCCGCGGTCGTCACCCTCGGGGCAGTACCCCGCGCGGCGACCATCTTCCCCAAACACCCTCACGTAGAGGGTGGCGTCGCCGTCGAACTTGAAGTGTAGGGTGCACCGGCGGCCCAGGCCACGCGCAAGGGCAAACGTCTGCCAACCACGGGCCAGGGACAGGCTCCCGGCCGCGGAGACCTCCAGGGAAACCCATGAGGCTCGGCTGCAGCAGCCGTCGGCCTGGAGCCAGAGGCCACCGGGTGCTAGCCGGCTCTGCCGACCTCACGACGAAATCCGGCAGCACTTCAGCAGCACGAACGCGCGGCCTGGGGGGACGCGCAGCTGGAGCGCGCCCCCTGGCTGCAGCTACCCGCCCGTCGCCGTGCTGAAGATCACCTCCACGGCCATGGAGAGCCGCCGTGCTGGCCACAGGATGCTTGCGAGGGCGACCTCTGCCGCGCTTGGGTGGGGTAGAGGCGGGCTCAACCCGGCAAGCCTTCCCCTTCTCGGCGGCCGAGAATCTCTTCGACGGGGCCATGAAGAAGAAGGAGAAGCAAGGAGGAATGGACTAGAAGGGCACGCCCAGCCCCGTACTTATAGCCGGCGAAGGCCAACCGTCGGCCTCCACGATCACAGGTAATCATGACACGATTTGCATGCAGGGACTTGTCCAACTCGCGCAATCGCCGAGGCATCATGGGGAAGCGGAGACGCCCACGTCCCATCAACCGCCACGCGGCGCCCAAGGCCGGAGGCTATTAGGGCCCGCGGCGCTTCGCCCTTGCCCTTTCGCCTCTCAGCATGGCCAAGTCCGGGCGTGCGTTGGGCCCGGGGGCTACTGTCGGCGTTCTGGGAACGGGGGTCCCCAGACATGCCTGCCTGTGGCCTGCGGCATGGCTCAAAGGAGCCCAGCACGGCCCATCTTCATCGACACAAGACTCAAGACCCTCGCGAGGGGCCAAGCCTCGCGAGGCGGACGACACGGAGCTTCCTCAGGCACGGCCTCGTCAGGCTGGCTCGCGAGGAGGCGGAGAGATCAAGGCGGGGTACCTCGCGAGGTGCCCGTGACGCAAGCCATGACGACTCAGGGCACCAGGCGGGTGCAAGCGCGCGCAGCGTCCTTCTTTCCTCTTTGGTGCAAAGGGGGCAAGCGCAGCTGCGGAGTACCGAGGCATCAGGCAAAGGTTGCCATTTCGGTGCAACGAGACCAAGACCAGGAGGACTACGAGACGAAGGTCACCGTGGAGCCCAGGACGGCGTCATCACCAGAGCTTTGCGCAGGCGAAGACTGCTTTTGTCAGGATAGTTGATACTTGCTGCCCCCTTCAAATTAGCCCGCCGTTGTTGGCTCCCTTACCACTCAAGATTTGGGAAGAGGACCAGGGCCTCTATAAATAGAACCAGCCACCCACATAGCAGGGGGGTCGGTTGGGGCTCTGTTCGTTTGATCGGTAGGAAGCAGAGTAAGAGGGAGAGAGAAAGGTGGCTGAACTCCTCCTAGCAGTTCATCACCCCAGCCAAGAACAGACCCTCGCCAGGCTGTTATTCCTTGTACTGTTCATCATCATTAGCCCCAGGAGGCAATCCACCAACCACACTGGAGTAGGGTATTACACCACAACGGTGGCCCGAACCAGTATAAATCTTGTGTCCCTTGTGCAGTTCTTTTAGTAGTTTAGATCTTTGCGAGGCGGGGAGGTAGAAGGCGTAATCTCCACGCGCACCCCAGTGTTCGAACCTTAAGGGTCTGCCGGAACCCGAAATTCGACAAGCAGAGATCAGCGAGCCAGATCATTGTATGCGTCTTCCTTCTTCTTTTGCCCTTGTGTATTTCGGGCATAGCTGCATGTGGCTTTCTTAATTATCGTTCTAATTATGTAAGACAATTATTATCCACCCTCATCGTCATTATATATATTCATCAGTCTTGCTATAAGTCGCAGTAGATGCTATATAGGTCCGTCAGATCTTACATCAAGATCCGTGTAAAATTTTCTTCTCAAATTTTCTTTTTTCTCTCTTAAATCTCAGTCGAGTGAGACATTTCCACGCCATTAAACAGAGGCTCGGGCGCCATTAATGGTACCTTGGGAGAGAGGTGGACGACAGATGGAGGTCAAAGGGCTCTCCTCCTAATAAGCACGCGCAGGGGTCTGATCGCACGCCTCCCGTACTCAAATAGCTACCCTGCACGGCGCCTCCTAGCTAATAAAAAAAGGGGACACATGGCGGCACGTAAATGGTAAATAGAGCGCCCATGGTTTCAATAACACTTGTGTTTCCGATTGTAACATGACAACACTTGTTCCAAAATGACTTTGTTGATTGTTAATGTGTGCGCCTTCGCAAATCGGACAGCAAAATTACCACAGCATGTTGGTGCCATGTCATGGCACCAAGCCAAGTTTCATGATTTATGCATGTTTCGGATTTACAGGAATTAAAAAACCAAGTTTCTCAATGTTTCCAGTCGAGCCACAACGCACAGATGTTTGAATTTCATTCCCATTTCTGGCATGGGACCTAGAAATTTACCCGAGGACACACATGTGATTTTTCAACCAGCTTTGGTGCACTGGACATGTGCTTGTATTTAAAATTTGAATTATGCACACAAAGGTGACACGTTCCCTCTTAGAACCACGAGCCTTCTTGAGAAAAGCTTCGGTTTGCAAGAAACTTATACCAAAACTTGTTCCTATTCTGCATTTTTTTACCACAACATGGTAGTACCATGACATGACAACATGCCAAGTTTCATGATTTTCAGGCATGTTTTGGATTTACAAAAATTTTAAAACCAAGCTTCTCAATGTTCTCGCCTTAAGAGGGAGCGTAAGCGTACGCTAAGGGACGTATATGCGTTGGAGCCAGTCGCCCCAAAGTTCAACCCATGGTCCTCCTGTCCGATCACCTTCGATCGCAGGGACCACCCCACTAGTATCCGTCATGGTGGATTCGCTGCACTGGTCCTAGACCCAATCATCGACGGATTTCACCTCACTCAAGTCCTTACGGACGGCGGCAGCAGCGTGAACCTGCTTTATCAGGACACAGTGTGCAAAATGGGTATAGACCCCTCAAGGATCAAACCCACAAAAACGACCTTCAAAGGCATCATACCAGGTGTAGAGGCCCATTGCATAGGCTCAGTCACACTGGAAGTGGTCTTCGTATCCCCGAATAACTTCCGAAGCGAGGAGTTAATCTTCGATATAGTCCCGTTCCGCAGTGGCTATCATGCACTGCTCGGGCGAACCACATTTGCAAGATTCAATGCAGTACCGCTTTATGCATACCTCAAGCTCAAGATGCCAAGACCTCGGGGGGTCATCACAGTCAATGGAAAAATAGAGCGCTCTCTCCACACGGAGGTGCACACTATGGCCCTCGCAGCAGAAGCACAGAGCAGCCTCTTAAGGAAATCCACCAGTTCGGCGATTAAACACCCGGACACCTTCAAGCACGCCCGGAGTAATCGGCAACAAGACCACCTGGCACATTCCGAGCTCGCATAGCATTGCGGCCCCCACCCCAGTCCCAGCCAAACGGCGAAATCCGTGCCACGCGTACATAATTACGCATTGAAAATACCATGGGCATAGGTGGGGAGGGGGGCATGACTACGGCACGCCCCAAGACGCGGCTCAACTGCACTAGGGGCTTCCCGCTTTGTTATTTTTCTCTCTTTCAGGACTTTATTCTCTGGAAACCCCGTCCGGCAGTACGATTGTCGGACACACGATGCAACAACCAAGGAGGCAGAAAGCTACATCACATCATGGAATTCCCAGGTGGTCTCTGATAACGAGTAAAATACCTGCTTTAAATACCATTCCCCAGCTTGCCCTTGGAGGGGACATGTCAAATAGTCCTACCTTTTGCTTATCGCACTAGTTGTATCATTCTGCCTCAACACACCTTTTTGAATAAACAATGCATAACACTAGACTATTACTGTAAGTGCATCTAGTGCCACCCCTAGTTGGTTTTGGAGTATTGATGACAAACCTAGTTGAGGGACTAATGTGTTTGTGAGAATTGCAGGATAACACAGGTAGAAGTCCCTCATTGATTCGGTTTTCCTACCAGAAATGACCCCTAAAAATGTATGAAGACATTGAAGTCAAAGGTGGTATGTGAAGACATTCACATTGAAGACTATGACAAGAGAATACATCGCATGAAGACTGTGGAGCGCGAAGACTTAGATCTTTCATAGTTCTTTTTCTTCTTTGTTGAGTCATAGGAACCACTGTACTATTAAGTGGGGTCCAAGAGAGACAGTCAGAATGACTGATGTGATGCTTAACCAAAATCCTATGTCTTCTAGTGAAGACTATGAGAGCGAATCTTGTCCAGAGTTGGACAAGTCAGCTTTGCTTGTAGCCCAAGTAAAGTTGCCGTGTGTGTTTGAAATCTGACCGTTGGAACACGTGTCAGTTCCTTAGTGACCCAGGGTCATTTCGGACAAATCAGGTCGGGTTGCCTAGTGGCTATAAATAGCCCACCCCCTACAACCATAAACAGTTGGCTGCTCAGAGTTAAAGTACGGCTGTTGTCGTTTGAGAGCAACCCACCTCGAAGCCTTGAGAGAGAATTCCTTGCGAGGATAAAGTCCTAACCACCCAGAGCGAAAGAGTGTTAGGCATCACTTAAGTCGTCCTGTCTGTGTGATCTGAAGACTTATTACAGTTGAGGACTGTGAATCCTCTAGCCGGTTAGGCGTCGCGTTCTGAGCATCCAAGAGTCATTGTGGATCGCCGGTGAACGAAGTCTGTGAAGGTTTGGGAGTCTACCTTGAAGACTTACCAGAGTGATTGGGCGAGGTCTGCGTGACCTTAGATCAAGGGGAATACGGTGAGGACTAAGGGTTCTGAGCTGCGTGTTCAGGACTGGGTGTCCGGGACTGTGTGTCCTCAGGTTTAAATACCTAGCCGCCCTAACCAGACGTACAGTTGTCACAGCAACTGGAACTGGTCCAACAAATCATTGTCTTCAATGAGTCACTGGTTTTATCCTTCCCTTCCCTTTACTTACTGTTGGTCCTTGTGAAGTCATTGCTTGATTGCATTATCTTTTTTCTTCACTGAGTGACTGCTTGTTCTGATTGGCTTCACAATATCTTCCTACCTGATCCGTACTGCCTAGCTGCTATTAGTCATTGTGCTTTCACTTCTTTGGTTGCTTGACTAAGGTTGCCTAGTGTAGTCTACCTTCCGCTGCGTGGTAATAGGTTTACTTCTATCGTTTGTCTTCGAAACTTCCATGTTTTGGAGACTTTCTTAAAAATCGCCTATTCACCCCCCTCTAGTCGATCACTAGCACTTTCAATTACCACATTTTCTATTCTTTTTTTATATATGTTCATTAATGACATTCAGCACCCATACACTCTGGTACGGCCAATATGCCAGGGGCTTAAGCGTACCCCATAATACGGCGTCAGAAGTCCGAACACTTTCGATAGTGCGGCACCCCGAACTTATAGCATTATATGCATCAGCTCCGAATCATGTCTTGTGTCAATAGTTGGGTTTGCCCGGCTACCTTGTTTTGGTAACTTACGTTCTGCTATATCGGCTAAGGTAGCACTGGGAGAACTACAGCGATTGTGCCCCGGTTCATCTGGGCAAGCACCTCAGTAGAGAAAGCTAAAACTGACTGTCATGATAAGGCGAGAGCTGGTCGCTGTTCGAGAGGTCTCGAGTCCCTAAAGACTTATGCCACTTAGGGCGCGGAGTCGGCTCTGTCCGGCTAAGGCGGGTATAGCGCCCCGAATTCGGCCTTCCGAATACTAGGGGCTTCGCCAAAATTTAAAATTGTAGACTTCTATGGCTAAGTGAGAGTGATAAAGCATTATAGTCCGATTGCCTTGTTCGTTGTGCTGAGCACCTCCCTCGAAGGACCCAACAATGGGAAAAAGAGTGCTCAGATTTATCCCGAACACCCCAGCACTCGTGGCATGGGGGCAGAAGCCGACGACTGGCCATCTCTCAGATTTGATAAACAGCCGCACAGAAGGTAATATTTTAAATTCAAACAAGCGTTGCATAGCGCACATGAACAAGTTTTCAAAATACAGGATCACACGAGCAAGTTCATTCAAAAATTACATCCTTCGCACACTCGTCCGCCACAAGACGGGCACCCTTCAGGACACCCTCATAATACATCTCAGGGTGGCGATGCTCCTTGCCCTGTGGCGGCCCCTCCTTCACCAGCTTCTCGGCGTCCATCTTGGCCCAGTGCACCTTCGCACGGGCAAAGGCCCGATGTGCACCTTCAGTGCAGACAGACCGCTTTATGACTTCAAGCCGTGGGCAAGCATCCACAAGCCGCCTCACCAGGCCGAAGTAGCTATTGGGAAGGGAGTTGCCAGGCCACATCCAAACTATAAGGCCCCTCATGGCCTGTTCGGCCGCCTTGTGCAGCTCGACCAATTGCTTCAGCTGGTCACTCATAGGCATCTGGTGTTCGGTCCCAGTATACTGAGACCAAAACAACTTCTCCGTCGAGCTTCCCTCCTCGGCCCGATAGTACTTTGCGGCATCCGACACGCTGCGGGGCAAATCTGCGAATGCTCCTGGAGAGCTCCGCACTCGGGTAAGTAATAAGTAATTTACTTTCACATGCTTGCTTTGCATAATTAATGCCTTACCCGCCGCTATCTTCCTCATCGCCTCAATTTCCTGGAGGGCCTTTTGCGCTTTAGCCTTGGCATGCTTTGTGCTCTCGAGGGCCACGGCAAGCTCGGACTCTCGCGTCTTCGAGTCAAGCTCCAAAGTCTCGTGCTTCTTCACGAGAGCCTGGAGCTCTTGCCGCACCTCGCCCACCCATGCCACTTGTTTCTCCTACTCAGTGCACTCCTTGGCCGCTTTGTTTTCGGCCTCGGACAACGTTTTCTATCCATGATGATCCTGTCATTTTGCACCCACATATTTTGTTTATATATATAGACAAGGTATTACTTACCTTTGTTCTCCTCGAGTTGCCTCTTGGCAAGGCCGAGCTCTTTCTCGGACCGCTCGAGGTTTTGCTTCATTGCGGCGACCTCCGTAGTCAGTGCGGCAGAGGTCAGCAGCGAAGCCTGCAAACGCATACACACATACTTATATTCGACTCCTGCAGATATTATTTGATCCTCTATTCGACTTTTCTTTGTGAACACCAAACAGAGCATCAGGGGCTACTGTCTATGTGGTAATATTTTCCTATATTTTAAATACTTACCTCAAAGCCTATTAGAAGGCTGGCACATGCTTCAGTCAGTCCGCTCTTGGCGGACTGAACCTTCCTTCTCACCGCACTCATAATAGTGCGGTGCTCTTCATCGATGGAAGCGCCGCGAAGCGCTCCCAGCAGGTTGTCTGGTGCGTCTGGATGGACGGAGGTCACCGGCATGGGCGGCGCCCCCCTTGGAAGGGGGCCGCCTGCCGGATTCCGGAACCACTGGAGTTTCCGGCGCGGTGTTCGGCTAAGGGCCGAACTTGGAGCCCTTGGGAGTCTCGCTCCCTTTGCGCCTGGAGTCCGGAAGGTCGCCTTGAGGCGCATCCGGGACTATCTCCCCACGGCTCGGTGCCTCTTGAGACAACACCTCGACATTGTCCGTAGGGCGAGGAGAGGAGGTGGTTGGAAGTGTATCACTATTCATATCCGACGAGTCCAAGGAACCGTCCGACGAGGATACATCAATTCGGGCTCGGGGCGGACTGCATGATCATATTCGACGTTAGGAGAAGCGGTGCAATAAAAGTATGCTATGAGTTACTCTGGTATTCGAATACTTACGACTTCGCCAGGGGCTTGGCCCTAAGTAACCACTCGTCTTCGCTGCCGGCAACGGTGGTGGAAAAGTCCGGAAGGAGAGTCCTTCCCTTCTTGGACCCTTCGTCCTCCCCAGTTGGGGCGGCCTTCCTTTTCTTGTCTCCCCCAGCTGGAGGGGGAGAATCTTCATCTTCCTCCTCCTTGTTTTTATGGGAGGAGTGCGTCTCGGAGTTATCGGACGATGAGTCCGATACCACCTGGCGTCGGGAACTCTTTCAGGTTCCCATGGCCTTCTTCTTGATCTTCTTTTCCGGCACCTCATAAGGAGCCGGAGTCTGCATCTCCGTCAGGAGAGCGTCTGCAGGGTCTTCGGGTAGAGGGGCCGGGCAGTTAATCTGCTCCGATGTCTCCACCCAGTCCTGTCAAAGGCATGGGAGCTCAGACCCCGCACATGGTTAATCTATGGGAAATAAATACCCTACCAGATGTACAGAACTTACCGGATTCGCAGGGCGCTTCGCGCTTATCCCGCGGTCCTCGGTAAGGGAAGGGGGAACTCGGCGCCCTTGAACAGCACCTTCCAGACGTCCTTATGTATCATGTCAAAGAGCTCGCGTAGTGTCTGGTGCTGGGCTGGGTTGAACTCCCATAAGTTGAAAGCCCATTGTTGACATGGGAGGATCCGGCGGAAGAGCATGACCTGGACTATGTCGACAAGCTTAAGTTTCTTTCTTATCATGTTACGGATACACTTGTGGAGTCCGTCCAGGTCCACCGATGAGCTCCAGGACAGGCCCTTCTCCTTCCAGGAAGTGAGCCGCATGGGGATTCTGGATCGAAACTCGGGGGCCGCCACCTAGTTGGTGTCGCGCGGCTCGGTGATGTAGAACGTTGGGAATTTTGCCCACCATGGCTCCACCGCATTCCGCTTGTTGGCCGCCTACTACGTTCAGTTTGACATTAAAGGTCTTTAGCCACAGGCCAAAGTGGGGCCGGATGCAGAGGAAAGCCTCCCACACGACAATGAACGCCGAGATGTTGAGGATGAAATTCGGGGCCAGATCATGGAAGTCCAGCCCATAATAGAACATAAGGCCATGAACGAATGGATGGAGGGGAAACCCCAGTCCGCGGATGAAGTGGGTGAGGAAAACCACCCTTTCGTGAGGTTTCGGGGTAGGGACGATCTGCCCCGCGACTGGCAGCCGGTGCGCGATATCCGCGGCCTAAGTATCCGGCCCCGTGCACTTTTTGAGTCTCCCTCCGTAACGGAGGAGACCATCCACTTACCTCCCGCCTCCAGACATGTTTGGAGAGGATTGAGGAGAAGGATTGGACTTGGGCGCTGGAGCTCGAGTGCGCGAGAATGGATGAGCAAGGAGGAAGAAGGCGCATGGGTAGAAAAAGGGAACCCTTATCCCTTTATAAGGGCGGAATAGACTATGTGCCCCCACTAGCCTAGTAAAACTCGCTATCCGCCAAGCGCCGTAATTGATGGGCGTGGTTGGGTTACCCACCATCTGTATTGATGGGAACCTAGTAATAAGGGGACACGATCTCTGCTTCGACAAGACGTGCCAAGGAAACTGCCTCGTGAAACACGCTGAGGTTGGTTGTGAAAAACAATTCGAATGGTGACCTGGCTGTGGTGTGATGTCAGCTGCGGAATGCGTCGGCAGATTAGATTTGTGAAAATATTATTCTCTCTACGGTTGTATGTGGAACTTGTTTTCCAGAGCCAGACACGATCCTCGTGTTCAAAATCTTCTACGAAGTATTCGGAGGAGGAACCCGCCTTGCAATGCCGAAAACAATCTGCGTGCCGGACTCATCGTCATTGAAGCCTGGTTCAGGGGCTACTGAGGGAGTCCTGGATTAGGGGGTATCCGTACAGCCGGATTATATCCTTTGGACGGACTGTTGGACTATGAAGATACAAGATTGAGGACTTCATCCCATGTCCGGATGAGACTCTCCTTGGCATGGAAGGCAAGCTTGGCAATATGGATATGTAGATCTCCTTCCTTGTAACCGACTCTGTGTAACCCTAGCCCCCTCCGGTGTCTATATAAACCGGAGGGTTTAGTCCGTAGAGACAACAACAATCATACCATAGGCTAGCTTCTAGGGTTTAGCCTCTTCGATATCGTGGTAGATCAACTCTTGTACTACTCATATTATCAAGAACAATCAAGCAGGACGTAGGGTATTACCTCCTTCAAGAGGGCCCGAACCTGGGTAAAACATCGTGTCCCCTACCTCCTGTTACCATCCGCCTAGACGCACAGTTCGGGACCCCCTACCCGAGATCCGCCGGTTTTGACACCGACATTGGTGCTTTCATTGAGAGGTAATACCCTACGTCCTGCTTGATTGTTCTTGATAATATGAGTAGTACAAGAGTTGATCTACCACGAGATCGAATAGGCCAAACCCTAAAAGCTAGCCTATGGTATGATTGTTGTTGTTCGTCCTATGGACTAAACCCTCCGGTTTATATAGACATCGGAGGGGGCTAGGGTTACACAGAGTCGGTTACAAGGAGATCTACATATCCATATTGCCAAGCTTGCCTTCCACGCCAAGGAGAGTCCCATCCGGACACGGGACGAAGTCTTCAATCTTGTATCTTCATAGTCCAATAGTGCGGCCAAAGGATATAATCCGGCTTTCCGGATACCCCCTAATCTAGGACTCCCTCAGTAGCCCCTGAACCAGGCTTCAATGACGATGAGTCTGGCGCGCCGATTGTTTTTGGCATTGCAAGGCGGTTTCCTCCTCCGAATACTTCATAGAAGATTTTGAACACGAGGACCGTGTCCGGCTCTACAAAACAAGTTCCACATACAACCATAGAGAGAATAATATTTTCACAAATCTAATCTACTGACGTACCCCGTAGCGTGACATCACACCACAGCCAGGTCTTTATTCGAATCATTTTTCATAACCTATCTCAGCGTGTTTCGCGAGGCGGTTTCCTTGGCACGTCTTGTCGAAGCAGAGATCGTGTCCCCTTATTACGGGATTCCCATCAATACAGACGTGGGTAACCCAACCGCGCCATCAATTACGGCGCTTGGGGGATAAGTGAGTTTTACCAGGCTGGTGGGGGTGCATAGTTTCGTCCGCCCTTATAAAGGGATAAGGTTTCACCTTTTTCTACTCACGCCTTCTTCCTCCTTGCTCAACCATTCTCGCGCACTCGAGCTCCAGTGCCCAAGTCCACATCCTTCTCCTCAACTCTCTCCAAACATGTCCGGAGCGGGAGGCAAATGGATGGTCTCCTCCATCACGGAAGGACACATCAAAAAACTACGTGGGGCCGGATACTTAGCCGAGGATATCGCGCACCGGCAGCCAGCCGCGGCGCAGATCATCCCTATCCCGGAACCTTACGAAAGGGTGGTTTTCCTCCCCCACTTCATCCGCGGACTGGGGTTTCCCCTCCATCCATTCATCCGCGGACTTATGTTCTATTATGGGCTGGACTTTCATGATCTGGCCCCGAATTTCATCCTCAACATCTCGGCGTTCATCGTCGTGTGCGAGGCTTTCCTCCGCATCTGGCCCCACTTCGGCCTGTGGCTGAAGACCTTCAATGTCAAGCCAAAGGTAGTAGGCGGCCAACAAGAGGAATGCGGCGGAGCCATGGTGGGCAAAATGCCCAACGTTACATGGCTCGAAGGCTCCTTCGTGGAGACCATAAAGGGGTGGCAATCGGGGTGGTTCTACATCACCGAACCGCGCGACACCAACTAGGTGGCGGCCCCCGAGTTTTGATCCGGAATCCCCACGCGGCTCACTTCTTGGAAGGAGAAGGGCCTGTCCTGGGGCTCATCGGTGGAGCTGGACGGACTCTAGAAGTGTATCCGGAACATGATAAGCAAGAAACTTAAGCTTGTCAACATAGTCCAGGTCATGGTCTTCCGCCGGATCCTCCCATGTCAACAACGGGATTTCAACTTATGGGAGTTTGACCCGGCCCAGCACCAGACTCTACGCGAGCTCTTCGACACGATGCATAATGACGTCTCGAAGGTGCTATTCAAGGGTGCCGAGGTCCCCCTTCCCTTACCGAGGACCGTAGGCTAAGCGCGAAGTGCCCTGCGAATCCGGTAAGTTCTGTACATCTGGTAGGGTATTTATTTCCCATAGCTTAACCATGTGCAGGGTCTGAGCTCCCATGCCTTTGACAGGACTGGGTGGAGACATCGGAGCAGTTTAAATGTCCGGCCCCTCTACCCGAAGACCCTGCAGACGCTCTCCTGACGGAGATGCGGACTCTGGCTCCTTATGAGGTGCCGGAGAAGAAGATCAAGAATAAGGCCATGGGAACCCGAAAGAGTTCCCAGCACCAGGTGGTATCGGACTCATCGTCCGATAACTCCGAGAAGCACTCCTACCGTAAAAACGAGGAGGAGGAAGATGAAGATTCCCCCCCTCCAGCTGGGGGAGACAAGAAAAGGAAGGCCGCCCCAACCGGGGAGGCCGAAGGGTCCAAGAAGGGAAGGACTCTCCATCCGGACTGTTCCACCACCGCCGCCGTCAGCGAAGACGAGTGGTTACTCAGGGCAAAGCCCCTAGCGAAGTCGTAAGTTTTCGGATACCAGAGTAACTCATAGAATACTTTTATTGCACCGCTTCTCCTAATGTCGAATATGATCATGCAGTCCGCCCCGAGCCTGTATCGATGTATCCTCGTCAAATGGCTCCTTGGACTCGTCGGATATGAATAGTGATACACTTCCAACCGCCTCCTCTCCTCGCCCTACGGACAATGTCGAGGTATTGTCTCAAGAGGCACCGAGCCGGGGGGAGATAGTCCCGGAGGCGCCTCAAGGCGACCTTTCGGACTCCAGGCGCAGAGGGAGCGAGATTCCCAAGGGCTCCAAGTTCGGCCCTCAGCCGAACACCGCGCCGGAACCTCCAGTGGTTCCGGACTCCGGCAGGCAGCCCCCTTCCAAAGGGGGCAAGCCGCCCATGCCGGTGACCTCTATCCATCCAGAGGCATCGGACAACCTGCTAGGAGCGCTTCGCGGTGCTTCCATCGACGAAGAGCACCGGACTATTATGAGTGCGGTGATCAAGAAGGTTCAATCCGCCAAGAGCGGACTGAGTGAAGCCTGTGCCAGCCTTCTAACAGGCTTTGAGGTAAGTATTTAAAATATAGGAAAATATTACCACATAGACAGTAGCCCCTGATGCTCTGTTTGGTGTTCAAAAAGAAAAGCCGAATAGAGGATCAAATAATATCTGCAGGAGTCTAATATAAGTATGTCTGTATGCGTATGCAGGCTTCGCTGCTGACCTCTGACGCACTGACTGCAGAGGTCGCCGCACTGAAGCAAAACCTCGAGCGGTCCGAGAAAGAGCTCGGCCTTGCCAATAGGCAGCTCGAGGAGAACAAAGGTAAGTAATACCTTGTGTATATATATAAAAAAGATGTGGTTGCAAAATGACAGGATCATCATGGATGTGCGAGGGGCCACAACCGAAGTGGCGACCCTAAAGAGAGCGATGTCCGAGGCTGAAAACAAAGCGGCCGAGGAGCGCACCGAGCGGGAGAAACAAGAGGCACAGGTGGGTGAGATGCAGCAAGAGCTCCAGGCTCTCGAGAAGAAGCACGAGACTTTAGAGCTTGACTCGAAGACGCGAGAGTCCGAGCTTGCCGCGGCCCTCGAGAGCACAAAGCATGCTAAGGCTGAAGCCCAAAAGGCCCTCTAGGAAATTGAGGCGATGAGGAAGATAGCGGCGGGTAAGGCATTCAATATTCAAAGCAAGCATGTGAAAGTAAATTACTTGTTACTTACCCAAGTCCAGAGCTCTCCAGGAGCACTCGCAGATTTTCCCCGCAGCGTGTCAGATGCCGCGAAGTATTACCAGGCCGAGGAGGGAAGCTCGACCGAGAAGTTGTTCCGGTCTTAGTATACTGGGACCGAAAAACCAATGCCTGTGAGCGACTAGCTGAAGCAACTGGTCGAGCTGCACAAGGCGGCCGAACAGGCCATGAGGGGCCTTATAGCCCGGATGTGGCCTGACAACTCCCTTCCCAACAGCTACTTCAGCCTGGTGAGGCGGCTTGTGGATGCCTGCCCACGGCTGGATGTCATAAAGCGGTCCGTCTGCATCGAAGGTGCACGCCGGGCCTTTGCCCATGCCAAGGTGCATTGGACCAAGATGGATGCCGAGAAGCTGGTCAAGGAGGGGCCGCCGCAGGGCAAGGCGCATCGCCACCCTGAGATGTATTATGAGGGTGTCCTGAAGGGTGCCCGTCTTGTGGCGGATGAGTGTGCGAAGGATGTAATTTTTGAATGAACTTGCTCGTGTGATCCTGTATTAGGAAAACTTGTTCATGTGCGATATGCAACGCTTATTTGAATTTAAAATATTACCTTCTGTGAGGCTTTTTATCAAATCTGAGAGATGACCAGTCGTCGGCTTCTGCCCCCATGCCACGAGTGCTGGGGTGTTCGGGATAAATCTGAGCACTCTTTTTCCCATTGTTGGGTCCTTCGAGGGAGGTGCTCAACACAACGAACAAGGCAATCGGACTATAATGCTTTATCACTCTCACTTAGCCGTAGAAGTCTACAATTTTAAATTTTGGTGAAGCCCCTAGTATTCGGAAGGCCGAATTCGGGGCGCTATACATGCCTAAGCTGGACAAAGCCAACTCCTCGCCCTAAGCGGCATAAGTCTTTAGGGACTCGAGACCTCTCGAACAGTGACCAGCTCTCGCCTTATCATGACAGCCAGTTTTAGCTTTCTCTACTGAGGTGCTTGCCCAGATGAACCAGGGCACAATCGCAGTAGTTCTCCTAGTGCTACCTTAGCCGATATAGCGGAACGTAAGGTACCAAAACATGGGAGCCGGGAAAACCCAACTATTGACCCAACACATGATTCGGAGCTGATGCATATAATGCTATAAGTTCGGGGTGCCGCACTGTCGAAAGTTTTTGGACTTCTCACGCCGTATTATGGGGTATGCTTAAGCCCCTGGCGTATTGGCCGTACCAGAGTGTATGGGTGCTGAATGTCATTAATGAACATATATATATATATATAAGAATAGAGAATGCGGTAATAGTCTAGTGCTATGCATTGTTTATTCAAAAAGGTGCGTCGAAGCAGAATGATACAAGTAGTGCGGTAAGCAAAAAGTAGGACTATTTGACATGTCCCCTCCAAGGGCAAGCTGGGGAATGGTATTTAAAGCAGGTATTTTACTCGTTATTAGAGACCACCTGGGAATTCCATGATGCAACGTAGCTTTCTGCCTCCATGGTTGTTGTATCGTGTGTCCGGCAATCGTACTGCCGGATGGGGTTTCCGGAGAGTAAAGTCCTGAAAGAGAGAAAAAATAATAAGGCAGGAAGCCCCTAGTGCGGTTGAGCCACATTTTGGGGCGTGCCGTAGTCGTGCCCCCCTCCCCACCTATGCCCATGGTATTTTCAATGCGTAATTATGTACGCGTGGCACGGATTTTGCCGTTTGGCTGGGACAGGGGTGGGGGCCGCATTGCTATGCGAGCTCGGAACGTGCGAGGCGGTCTTGTTGCTGATTACTCCAGGCACGCTTGAAGGTGTCCGGGTGTTTAATCGCCGAACTGGTGGATTGCCTTAAGAGGCTGCTTTGTGCTTCTACTGCGAGGGCCGCAGTGTGCTCCTCCGTGCGGAGAGAGCGCTCTGTGTTTCCATTGACTGTGATGACCCCCCGAGGTCCTGGCATCTTAAGCTTGAGGTATGCATAATGCGGTACCGCATTGAATCTCGCAAATGCGGTTCACCGCAGCAGTGCATGATAGCCACTGCGGAACGGGACTATATTGAAGATTAACTCCTCGCTTCGGAAGTTATCCGGGGATCCGAAGACCACTTCCAGTGTGACTGAGCCTGTGCAATGGGACTCTACACCTGGTATGACGCCTTTGAAGGTCGTTTTTGTGGGTTTGATCCTTGTGGGGTCTATACCCATTTTGCGCACTATGTCCTGATAAAGCAGGTTCAGGCTGCTGCCGCCGTCCATAAGGACTTGAGTGAGGTGAAATCCGTCGATGATTGGGTCTAGGACCAGTGCGGCGAATCCACCATGACGGATACTAGTGGGGTGGTCCATGCGATCGAAGGTGATCAGACAGGAGGACCATGGGTTGAACTTTAGGGCGACTGGCTCCAACGCATATACTTTGGACCATATACTATTACGTACAATGTGTTTAACACGCACAACACACACAGATACCATTTAGACTAGTAAGGTACGCGTGCATTGCACGCATGAGATTTCGCAACCAAATTATGAATAAATACAACATTATAGCATGTAAGCTTTGAGTCATATATGCATCATGTAGTTGTCTGTTTAATTCTTATAGTTCATTTCATTCAAAATCATCTTATTTTTATAATAAAGCTAATCTATTTTAAGATTCATGGAATTGTGCGTTGTAAGGCATAAAGTAAAAAACAAATCATGTCGAAAAACATTGGGCAATTATGATACAGAAGATTCTAGAACAAAGATGAAGTGCTTGTGTTTTGAGGTTTGTGCATTATGCTTAAGTTCAACCATAGAGTCTTCTAGATTGTACATGTGGAAAAATCTGGTGGAATCTAGTTGATATCCAACGGCCAGTAGTGCTCAAATTTCCCAGCTCTGCACCATCAGATTGGCCTCATCTAACGACCATCTTTCAAAGTTAAAGTTATCCGCACACTATATAAAAAATATAATATATATATGGGGTATCGATATAGATATGTGATGCAAAAGCCACCCATCATCTCCAATTAGAATAGTTTGTCCATGCACGGATGCAATGTGGCCAAACGATGTCTGCCATCGGTATCTCAAATTCAAACCAATCTGACCTTGTTCAATGTGTATACATTGCAACATGCTCGTTTCCAAACCGCACCACGCAGATCTCCGTTATATTCATGCATGCATGGGTTTCAAACATCATGATCTCTTATTCAAATATTTGAATTCAAGTTTACATTGATTATGACCTCACCTATTCTTTTACACCCACACATTGGTCTTCTATTTATAATTGTACCACTAACTTTCTCTCGTGCATGCATGCACACACACTACCAGTCGGCATTATCCATCGCACACATGCAATCTTTTTCTTCAGGTCGGTCTCCCATGAAGGCACACACACACCCCCCTCTCCATCATATCGGGCATTCTTTATCTCTGACGTGCATGCGCAACGATCGATGTTCCTCTATGTGTGTGTGTGTATAGCTAGGTCTTTCATAGTTTTCCACATAAACCGATCAATCTATATATCTAGTGAGGTCTCACCCTCTTTCCCACGTCCACATCGATCAATCTATACCTCTCTATATAGGATTACATATATAGCTAATACACCCACATTAATTATATATCCAACGCCCCCCTCTCATCATCCATGCCTTCCTCTTCATCTCTCAGACGTGCGCACAATGGCCAAGACAGGGGGCAACAAGGGCCCTGCCCCCTAACATCGCTATATATCGAGGCTAATATGAATGTGATCATTACACAATTGCTGGTAAAAATGGTTTAAGTTGATGAATTGGCCCTCCTTGTAAAGGATTAGCAATGCTTGCCCCCCTAGCTCATGGGACATTTTTCATGGCTCCGCCACTGCGCGCAACAGCTCACGTTCTTGCCCTCGAAAGTACTAGTGCTACAATTAAGTGCAAGCCTTCTCACACCTACCAGTACATACCAAACCTGAACGTGTTCCCACTATGCAGGTTTTAGTACTAGTGCTAGTACTTAGGTTATAAAAAGGGGAACTACCTAACCGAAAATGACTACACATTCCTCCTCAACTCCTCATCCACAAGAAACCATCAAGCCATAGCCAACGTGAGTTCTGGGTCGAGAGATTTCCCGCAGCGAGAGGTGAGCATGGAAGAGGAAGCACAAGAGATGTCCCGCCTCACCGCAAAAGCAGCCGATATGTCCAGCCAAACAGCAGTAGCAGCACAGAGGTGCCGCTGTGCCGCCGAAGCAGCACAGAGGTCCCACCATGCTGTCGATGTAGCAGACTGGTCCGGCCATGCCGCCGAAGCAGCAGAGATGTCCCGCCGCACCGCCGAAGCAGCAGGGAAGTCCCGCCATGCCGCGGAGGCCTAGGAAAATTTCTCACGGGCAGGCGAGGACTCTTACAGGCGCATGCACGCGCTCGTCCATAGCCAGATGGATCAAATCTCCGGCTGGGCGAGGATGCAAGACGAGGCGACCGAAGTCATCCGGCAACTCGGGGAGGCCAATGCGAAGCCTCGGGGCGAGCGCGACCTGCTGAGGGCAAACATCGCCGGAAGGGCGAAGCAGGAGGAGGAGACCGCTGCCGTGTTGCAGAGGACGGGCGTCATCATCAAGAAACTTATGGACGAGAATGCCATGCTCCGCATCGAGCGCAACAGGCTAGTGGAGGAATCCCTGGATGCTGCCAAGTAGCGTATTAAGGACATGAAACTGATGAAAGAGATCATCGCCCGCCGCGAGAACTAGTCTCCGCAACCTGGAGCGCATAAAGAAAGCAGAGATCAGCGAGCCAGATCGTTGTATGTGTCTTCCTTCTTCTTTTTCCCTTGTATATTTCAGGCGTAGCCGCATGTGGCTTTTTTAATTATATTTCTAATTATGTAAGACAATTATTATCCACCCTCGTCGTCATTATATATATTCATCAGTCTTGCTATAAGTCGCAGTAGATGCTATATAGGTCCGTCTGATCTTACATCAAGATCCGTGCAAAATTTTCTTCTCAGATTTTCTTTTTTCTCTCTTAAATCTCAGTCGAGTGAGACATTGCCATGCCATTAAACAGAGGCTCGGGCGCCATTAATGGTACCTTGGGAGAGAGGTGGACGATAGATGGAGGTCAAAGGGCTCTCCTCCCGATAAGCACGTGCAGGGGTCTGATCGCACGCCTCCCGTACTCAAATAGCTACCCTGCACGACGCCTCCTAGCTAATAAAAAAAGGGGACACATGGCGGCACGTAAATGGTAAATAGAACGCCCATGGTTTCAATAATACTTGTGTTTCCGATTGTAACGTGACAACACTTGTTCCAAAATGACTTTGTTGATTGTTAATGTGTGCGCCTTCGCAAATCGGACAACAAAATTACCACAGCATGTTGGTGCTATGTCATGGCACCAAGCCAAGTTTCATGATTTTCATGCATGTTTCGGATTTACAGGAATTAAAAAACCAAGTTTCTCAATGTTTCCAGCCGAGCCATGACGCACATATGTTTGAATTTCATTCCCATTTCTGGCATGGGACCTAGAAATTTACCCGAGGACACACATGTGATTTTTCAACCAGCTTTGGTGCACTGGACATGTGCTTGTATTTAAAATTTGAATTATGCACACAAAGGTGAAACGTTCCCTCTCAGAATGACGAGCCTTCTTAAGAGAAGCTCCGGTTTGCAAGAAACTTATACCAAAACTTGTTCCTATTCTGCATTTTTACCACAGCATGGTAGTACCATGACATGACACCATGCCAAGTTTCATGATTTTCAGGCGTGTTTTGGATTTACAAGAATTTTAAAACCAAGCTTCTCAATGTTCTCGGCCGAACCACGATGCCCAGATGTTTGAATTTCATTCCCATTTCTTGCATGGGACCTAGAAATTCACCCGAGGACACACATGTGATTTTTCAGTCAACTTTGGTGCACGGGAGCATGTGCTTGTAGTTCAAATTTGAATTATGCACATTAAATGACCAGAAACTCAATTAATGTATAAAGAAGGCCAAACGAACTCGGAATAATTCCAAAATTTAACAGGGCACTCATATAGTTCTATGTTGCCTCTGTAAAGAAAATCTGGTGGTAGGCAGCGTATATTGTTTCGCACACAAATGTTTCTCTAGTTTACCGTACGAAGGATGAACCATGCCTATTGCCAGGGTCAGCATTGAAGGCTGATCAAGGGAGGGCACCAGCCCTTCCTTCTGGAGGTCGAAGGGGTTTCCTACAATGAGGCCTATCCGACCCAAGATTTCCTTGTCGTTCCTAAAGTCTACAGTAACGAATTTGACTCGGCCACCTTTGAGGAACTTCTTAAATTCCTCGCACTCAACGTCGGCATGGCATATATGGTAGATCAAGCATAAGTCATGCACGCAAACCTGGATCACAGTGGGCTTCTTCTTCTCTGCCTCCTTTAATTTCTTCTCGCTTCCCAGGACTGTGGTGTACTCAACATCTAGCCTAGCGACCCACTCATCATTTGAGTTTTCGAACATGCGTTTGAAGCGAGCAAGGCATTCTTTCACCGTTGCGGAAGAACGGGTGTAGATGACATCGAACTCATTGCCGGTGATGGTTCTTACCTTGCACTCACCACCGATCATGGAGATTTGGGACGCCATGGATTTGGGAGGAGGGTTAGGATTAGTGGAACTGCGGTAATGTGAAAGGACGGGACGACTAGGAGCGGTTTATCGATTGTAAAAATGTTGAGTGGGGGGGCGTGCGAATGGTAGGGGTAGTGGCTTGCCTGGTGGATAAATGGATTCATGCACAATACTATGGGGGCCCAATTAGATGTCATGTCTACTCGATGCCCAATTAAATGGATTTCGATGTCATGTCAAGTGTCTGGAAAATTACAGGTGATACGAAGCTTTCCATTCTTCCATGATACGGGCTTCTGAGAGCCCTTGGATCTGGTCGAACGGTTGCATGGCGTGATTCTAGACCTTTGGGTGAATATCCTATCTTGGAGGGTTATTTTGCAAATTTTCAGCAACTTAGCATGCGACCGTTCGATCTCAGATCCAAGGGCTGCCAGCAGCCCATATCATGGTCACGCCTACCACAACCGTCGCCTCGCTCGCGCGGTTGCGCCCTTGGAGATTTAACACGGTGTGTTAGGCTATCTGATGTTGGCATGTCATACATAGTCATCATTTAGTCACTCATACAACAAGGTTAGCTATAAGGTTGGCTATAAGAGTATTTTTTTTTACTTCTCTCTATCTCTTTCTTCGTAGTATTTATTGCATTTGCCAAGGAGTGACCTCTTCCAATGAAATGGTGCTTAGATGAGGTACTATGGGCATTAAATGGCTTAGCAACTCAAGTCCCCAATGCATAGGTGCTTAGTTTTCTATTGCTAAGTTTGCTTCATCTAGGTACACACGCTTAGCACCGTTTCTTCCTGGGGTCACCAAACTAGTCTCTCTCTTCTTAATTAACTTGCCACATCAGACTTTATGCCTATGTGGCAGGCTTAGCACCTGTAGGATCAAGTACAATAGTGGGCTATAAGCTCGCTTTACACGGCATTTTTGCATATGTGGGGGAAAGAGGTAAGGAAAAAGTGGAGGAGTAGGCTCTCAAGCAAGAGCCAGCCTCTACATGGTGGATCATCGGGAGAGGCACCTGTATGGAGGTGGTCAGGAATTGGGAGACTCAAGCCGGTCGTAGCGCCGCAGTTAAAATGATAATGGCAAGTCAAATCACCGGCCCCACCTGTCCAGCAGTAACTCACTGTCAAATCACACAACCCTACGTTTGTAGCAGCCTACTCCCTCATATTCTCGCGTCTCTGTCAAACCAACTAGGCGGAACTGCCCTGTAACGCCCCGAGACCGATGCGCACGATGTCTTTCAGTTATTCGCTGTTGTTGCCATGCCTCTTTAAACTGTACATGCGTCATACTTGGTTGTGCATCATGCCATGATTATGTGATGGTTGTTTACCATGTTGTTTGCTTCTTTTCGGTGTTGCTTCTTCAGGTTGGTTCAGATAACGTCGCGTTTGTGAGGTTTCGTTCGACTTCGTCCGTTTGTCTTCTTCATGGACTCGTTCTTCTTCCTTGCGGGATCTCAGGCAAGATGACCATACCCTAGAAATCACTACTATCTTTGCTTGCTAGTTGATCGCTCTATTGCTATGCCGCGCTACCTACCACTTGCTATATCATGCCTCCCATATTGCCATGTCAAGCCTCTAACCCACCTTTCCTAGCAAACCGTTGTTTGGCTATGTTACCGCTTTTTCTCAGCCCCTCTTATAGCGTTTCTAGTTGCAGGTGAAGTTGAAGCTGGTTCCATGTTGGAACATGGTTATGTTGGGATATCACAATATATCTTATTTAATTAATGCATCTATATACTTGGTAAAGGGTGGAAGGCTCGGCCTTATGCCTGGTATTTTGTTCCACTCTTGCCGCCCTAGTTTCCATCATACTGGTGTTATGTTCCTTGATTTTGCGTTCCTAACGCAGTTGGGTGTTATGGGAACCCCTTGACAGTTTGCTTTGAATAAAACTCCTTCAGCAAGGCCCAACCTTGGTTTTACATTTGCCTAACAACCTATTACCCTTCCCTTGGGTCGGCCAACCCGAGGGTCATGTTTATTTTAACCCCCCCGGGCCAGTGCTTCTCTAAGTGTCGGTCCGAACTGGGCAGCCTATGGGGCCACCTCAGGGCAACTTGAGGGCTGGTTTTACTCGTAGCTTGACCTATCCGGTGTTGCCCTGAGAATGAGATATGTGCAGCTCCTATCAGGATTGTCGGCACATCGGGCGGCTTTGCTGGTCTTGTTTTACCATTGTCAAAATGTCTTGTAACTGGGATTCCGAGACTGATCGTGTCTTCCTGGGAGAAGGAATATCCTTCGTTGACCGTCAGAGCTTGTGATGGGCTAAGTTGGGACACCCCTGCAGGGTATTGAACTTTCAAAAGCCGTGCCCGCGGTTATGGGTAGATGGGAATTTGTTAATGTCCGGTTGTAGATAACTTGACACTTAACTTAATTAAAATGCATCAACCGCGTGGGTAGCTGTGATGGTGTCTTTTTGGCGGAGTCCGGGAAGTGAACATGGTTCTTGTGTTATGCTTGAATGTAAGTAGTTTTAGGATCACTTCTTGATCACTTCTAGTTCACGACTGTTGCGCTGCTTCTCTCTCTTATTTGCGTATGTTAGCCACCATATTTGCTTAGTGCTTGCTGCAGCTCCACCTCAATGCTCTTTCCTACCCATAAGCTTAAATAGTCTTGATCTCGCGGGTGTGAGATTGCTGAGTCCTCATGGCTCACAGATACTTCCAAATAGTTGTAGGTGCCGATGATACCAGTGCAGGTGACGCAACCCAGTTCAAGTGGGAGCTCGATGAAGATCTTGATCATTGTTTTGTTTCGTTTCCTGTTGATCAATAGTGGAGCCCAGTTGGGACGATCGAGGATCTAGCATTTGGGGTTGTCTTCCTTTTATTTTGGTTCCGTAGTAGGACCTTGATTGTATTCGGGATGATGTATGTTTAACTTGTTATTTGTGTGAAGTGACGATTGTAAGCCAACTCTTTATCCCTTTCTTATTCAATACATGGGATTGTGTGAAGATTACCCCTCTTGAGACAAATCTACCATACGGCTATGCCTCAAAGTCGTGCCCCGACACGTGGGAGATATAGCCGCATTGTGGGTGTTACAAGTTGGTAATCAGAGCCATCCCGGACTTAGGAGCCCCCTGCTTGATCGAATCGCTGACGTTGTTGAGTCTAGAACAAAATGTTTTGAGTCTTAGGATTATATATATCGGAGAGTAGGATTTTTTTACTCCTCGGTCCCTTCGTCGCTCTGTTGAGGCCTCCTGACGTAGAAGTTTTGACTTTTCTCTCCTCAAATTTCATGATTTTTTTAGGATCACGCGGGTATCTTGGAATTGTTCCGATGGTTTTGTGACGAGAACATTGTTCTTGGTGCCTCCTGACATTTAGGGGTTGTGGCAGTGTCCCGGGGAATTGAGCTCCGAGGTGTTGTCGTCACAATTTTATCGTTGCAGTTCTGGAATACCTGAGTTCGCCGACATCGAAAATCTCTTTTATGCAGTTGTTGGTGAGATAACTTCGACACCACCCAGTACTAGGGCGGGAGTTCGGGAGTATTGACATAACTCATATAACGGATGCTTTTCGCAGGTTGAGATACATGATTTCCAAAGGTTTCTTGGTTATGTGTTGAAGGATGGATACAGCTGGATGTAGGTATTGTTAGTTTGGGTGAGATATTATGCTTCCCTTGTATCCCCAACACCTGATTGCATAACCAGAAATTTTTGGGAGTTTATAAGTGGGAATTCAAGTATCACGTAGGATATCTTTCCAACAGACACATGATACGATAGGGGATCTATCATATGTTTGTTCCGGCTTATTCTGCAAGCTAATCCTTTGTTTTGTTTTGGGTTGTGGTATTAGAGTTGCTTCAATGTCAAGTTTTGATTCCATACCTTCCTTAAGCGATGTTCTTATTTCTATGTGGATGCTAATCCTTCTTGATCATCGAGTTTGTCATCCCAATTTCTTCTCAATCGGTGAGCTTCTCTTCAAGTGGATCCGATCATTTTCAACATCCGCAAGATCAACTCGAAGTCTTCTCAATGTTGTTCGTTTCACCCATTCCGAAGTTGTCTTTGTTTTTCCAGCCCTCCCACCCTTTTTATTCAAGGACTCATATATCTTAATCAAGCATCCATTTTAATTGCTGTGAAGTCTCTTCATTATTTTGCTTCAATGTTCTTATATGGCGATTCTCAGGAAGATAATAACGGAGCTTGAAGTCCATCATTCTTCATTCTTTTTCTTCTCCGGTGGATTCAATTCAAGCTGTGTTGATCATATCCTTTCCTCATGTCAAATGTTTTCTCATGCCGGTGCACCTCTTAATCGTTCATCTCTCTCTATTCATATCCGAAGTGCCGAAGATATCTTAGAAGATTCCCGTTTCCATTCTCAGTTTGCTCAAGTTCTTTTGAGGATGCTATCTCATTCAAGCAACTTAATTCAACCGGCGCAATCTCCTTTTCAAGTAATCGTTCGATGGTGTTTATCTTGAGTGGGCCCTAACCCACAGGTCTTTCCCACGATCTTACCTGACTCTTCTAATTTTCCAGAAGCTATCCTCTAATTCTTTCAAAGTTTGATGTAAGTATGAATTATCATCAGTCAAATGTCCTTCTCTAAGATCTTTCAAATTCTTTTCATCATGGTTCAACCTTTCTAATTTTCATTCCGGAGTGCCTCAACCACTCATGGTGGTGTTTCTCATCGTCATTCTCAACATTTGAAGACCGAAGAAGAGTTTTTCCTCCAAATCTTATACATTCTCTCAGAGATGCGAAGGCCAACCTTGCTGCCATCCTCTCATAATTGTTTTCTGTTGTGAGAATTCTTTTCACCCATCCGGAGCAATTCAGGAGTATTTTCAGTTTGATTCTCCGGAGCCCATCATCTCAGATTTATTCATTCCAGCTTTCAGCTCTCGTTCTCCAAATCTTACCATGCATCATTCAAGTATTCTCTAATCAGTTTGTGATCTCTTCATTCACTTGTATCTAAATTCCCTCAAGTATGTTCATTTGTTTTCCAATTCTTTCGTTTGATTGGTGCCTTTGCTATTTTTCATTTTTCAATTCTTACGGTGGTTCATTCAAGATTTCTCTACCTTCGTTATCATATCTATTTATTCGTTGTTTCAATCCTCCCGGTGGTTCATCGAAGACCTTCCCAAGTGAAGCTATATCTATCCTAATCCTTTCTAAGAGAATAAGTAGTATGCCAAATCCGTTGCTTGTCATAAATCTAAAATGGTGAAGGATACACATAGTGTAATTCTTATTCTTGTTTCATCCAAGTGATTAATTCCTTATTCTGGAGGTTCATCAAAAATTCTTGGTTTCAATTGCTCATCTTTCTTTTCCGGAGTTCCAAGTTTTCTCTGTAACATCGTCACGAAGATCCATCTAATCATTGCAAGGCTTCAATCTTATTGTTTTCATCCTTCACTTCTTTTGATCATCCTTTTATTTACCGGAGTTCTTCATGGAGGCTCTACATGGTTGCTCGTCAAGGATTCATTTCATTTTGCAATTGTTCTTCAAGATTTCTCTCAGAGTTATGATCCGCCAAGCTATACTCTCAAATAAACATGGTGCTTGCTACATCTTGAGCTTGCGTTGGTTTTCCCCGAAGAGGAAGGGATGATGCAGCAGAATAGCGTAAGTATTTCCCCTCAGTTTTTGAGAACCAAGGTATCAATCCAATAGGAGCCAATGCTCAAGTCCCTCATACCTGCACAAAGCGATAGCTACTCGCAACCAACGCGATTAGGGGTTGTCAGGCCCTTCACGGTCACTTACGAGAGTGAGATCTGATAGATAGAATATTTTTTGGTAGTTTTGATATAAAGATGCAAAGTAAAAAGTAAAAGCAAAGTAAATAGCAAAACAATATAAAAGTGATGGAGATTGATATAATAAGAATAGACCTGGGGGCCATAGGTTTCACTAGTGGCTTCTCTCAAGAGCATAATTATTCTACGTGGGTGAACAAATTACTGTTGAGCAATTGATAGAATTGAGCATAATTATGAGAATATCTAGGCATGGTCATGTATATAGGCATCACGTCCGTGACAAGTAGATCGAAACGATTCTGCATCTACTACTATTACTCCACTCATCGACCGCTATCCAGCTTGCATCTAGAGTATTAAGTTAAAAACAGAGTAACGCCTTAAGCAAGATGACATGATGTAGAGAGATAAATTCATGCAATATGAAATAAACCCCATCTTGTTATCCTCGATGGCAACGATACAATACGTGCCTTGCTGCCCCTTTTGTCACTGGGTAAGGACACCGCAAGATCAAACCCAAAGCTAAGCACTTCTCCCATGGCAAGAACTACCAATCTAGTTGGCCAAACCAAACGGATAATTTGAAGAGACTTGCAAAGATAACCAATCATACATAAAATAATTCAGAGAAGATTCAAATATTATTCATAGATAGACTTGATCATAAACCCACAATTCATCGGTCTCAACAAAAACACCGCAAAAACAAGATTACATCGAATAGATCTCCACAAGAGAGGGGGAGAACTTTGTATTGAGATTCAAAGAGAGAGAAGAAGCCATCTAGCTACTAAATATGGACCCAAAGGTCTGAGGTAAACTACTCAAACTTCATCGGAGGGGCTAGGATGATGTAGAAGCCCTCCGTGATGACGGCCCTCTTCCGGCGGAGCTCCGGAACAGGCCCCAAGATGGGATCTCATGGATACAGAAAGTTGCGGCGGTGGAATTAGGTTTTTGGCTCCTGTTCTGATCGTTTGGGGGTACGTGTGTATATATAGGAGGAAGGGGTACGTCGGTGGAGCACCAAGGGGCCCACGAGGCAGGGGGGGCGCCCTCACCCTCGTGACCACCTCATTGATCCCTTGCAGTAGGGTCCAAGTCTCCTGGATCACGTTCGGTGAGAAAATCACGTTTCCAAAGATTTTATTCCGTTTGGACTCCGTTTGATATTCCGTTCATCCCAAACACTGAAATAGGCAAAAAACAGCAATTCTGGGCTGGGCCTCCGGTTAATAGGTTAGTCCCAAAAATAATATAAAAGTGGAAAATAAAGCCCAATATAGTCCAAAACAGTAGATAATATAGCATGGAGCAATCAAAAATTATAGATACGTTGGAGACGTATCAGGCATCCCCAAGCTTAATTCCTGCTCGTCCTCGAGTAGGTAAATGATAAAAAGGGAATTTTTGATGCGGAGTGCTACTTGGCATAATTTCAATGCAAATCTTCTTATTTGTGGTCTGAATATTCAGATTAGAAAGATTCAAGATAAAAGTTTATATTGACATTGAAAATAATAATACTTGAAGCATACTAACAAAGCAATTATGTATTCTCAAAATAACATGGCCCAATAAAGTTATCCCTACAAAATCATATAGTCTGGCTATGCTCCATCTTCCCCCACAAAGTATTTAAATCATGCACAACCCCGATGACAAGCCAAGAAATTGTTTCATACTCTAACTTTTTCAAAACTTTTTCAGTCTTCACGCAATACATGAGCGTGCGCCATGGATATAGCACTATAGGTGGAATAGAATGGTCGTTGTGGAGAAGACAAAAAGGAGAAGATAGTCTCACATCAACTAGGCATATCAATGGGCTATGGAGATGCCCATCAATAGATATCAATGTGAGTGAGTAGGGATTGCCATGCAACGGATGCACTGGAGCTATAAGTATATGAAAGCTCAAAAAGAAACTAAGTGGGTGTGCATCCAACTTGCTTGCTCATGAAGACCTAGGGAAATTTGAGGAAGCCCATCATTGGAATATACAAGCCAAGTTCTATAATGAAAAATTCCCACTAGTATATGAAAGTGATAACATGAGAGACTCTCTACTATGAAGATCATGGTGCTACTTTGAAGCACAAGTGTGGTAAAAGGATAGTAACATTGTCCCTTCTCTCTTTTTCTCTCATCATTTTCTTTTGTTTGGGCCTTTTCTCTTTTTTTATGGCCTCTCGTTTTTTTCATCCGGAGTCTCATCCCGACTTATGGGGGAATCATAGTATCCATCATTCTTTCCTCACTGGGACAATGCTCTAATAATGATGATCATCACACTTTTATTTTTCTTATAACTCAACAATTACAACTCGATACTTAGAACAAAATATGACTCTATGTGAATGTATCCGGCGGTGTGCCGGGATTTGCAATATGACAATGATGAAGTTTGTCATGATGAACTAGATGGTGGAAAGTTGCATGGCAATATATCTCAGAATGGCTATGGAAATCCCATAATAGGTAGGTATGGTGGCTGTTTTGAGGAAGGTATATGGTAGGTGTATGATACCGGCGAAAGTTGCGCGGTATTAGAGAGGCTAGCAAAGGTGGAAGGGTGAGAGTGCGTATAATCCATGGACTCAACATTAGTCATAAAGAACTCATATACTTATTGCAAAACTCTAGAAGTTATCAAAGCAAAGTATTACGCGCATGCTCCTAGGGGGATAGATTGGTAGGAAAAGACCATCGCTCGTCCCCGACCGCCACTCATAAGGAAGACAATCAATAAATAAATAATGCTCCAACTTCATCACATAATGGTTCACCATATGTGCATGCTACGGGAATCACAAACTTCAACACAAGTATTCTTTAAATTCACAACTACTCAACTAGCATGACTTTAATATTATCACCTCCATAACTCAAAACAATTATCATGCTTCAATCTTTTCTTAGTATTCAACACACTCAAAAGAGAGTTTCACAAATCTTGAATACCAAGCATATTATTATTAGGCAAATTACCATGCTATTAAGAGACTCTCAAATTAATTTAAGTGAAGCATGAGAGACCAATAGTTTCTTTAAAACATATCCACCACCGTGCTCTAAAAGATCTAAGTGAAGCACATAGAGCAAAATTATAACGCTCAAAAGATATAAGTGAAGCGCATAGAGCAAAATTATCTAGCTCAAAGGATATAAGTGAAGCACATAGAGCAAAACTACTTAGCTCAATAGATATAAGTGAAGCACATAGAGAAAAATTATCTAGCTCAAAGGATATAAGTGAAGCACGTAGAGCAAAACTACTTAGCTCAATAGATATAAGTGAAGCACACAGAGCAAAACTACTTAGCTCAAAAGATATAAGTGAAGCACATAGAGTATTCTATCAAATTTTAATTCATGTATGGCTCTCTCAAAAGGTGTGTACAGCAAGGATGATTGTGGCATACTAACCAACAAAGACACAAATAATACAAGACGCTCCAAACAAAACACATATCATGTTGGTGAATAAAAATATAGCTGCAAGTAAATTACCGATGGAAGTGGACGAAAGAGGGGATGCCTTCCAGGGGCATCCCCAAGCTTTGACTTTTTGGTGTCCTTGGATTATCTTGGGGGTGCCATGGGCATCCCCAAGCGTAGGCTCTTGCCACTCCTTGTTCCATGATCCATCAAAAGAATTCACCCAAAACATGAAAACTTCACAACACAAAACTCAAAATAGAAAATTCGTGAGCTCCGTTAGCGAAAGAAAACAAAAGACCACTTCAAGATACTGTAATGAACTCATTCTTTATTTATATTGGTGTTAAACCTACTGTATTCCAACTTCTCTATGGATTATAAACTATTTTACTAGCCATAGATTCATCAAAATAAGCAAACAACACACGAAAAACAGAATCTGTCAAAAACAGAACAGTCTGTAGTAATCTGTAGCTAGCGCAAGATCTGGAACGCCAAAAATTCTAAAATAAATTGCTGGACGTGAGGAATTTATCTATTAATCATCTGCAAAAATAATTAATTAAATATAACTCTTCAAATAAAAATGACAGCAGTTCTCGTGAGCGCTAAAGTTTCTGTTTTTTACAGCAAGTTCAACAAGACTTTCCCCAAGTCTTCCCAACGGTTCTACTTGGCACAAACACTAATTAAACACAAAAAACACAAACAAAACAGAGGCTAAATAATTTATTTATTACTAAACAGGAGCAAAAAGCAAGGAATAAAAATAAAATTGGGTTGCCTCCCAGCAAGCGCTATCGTTTAACACCCCTAGCTAGGCATAACGAGCAAGAATAGATCTAGGTAGTTTCATATGGTAATTTTGTTTTCTTTCTTGGAAATTTTTCCATGCCCTTCTTTAATGGAAATTGAAATCCAATATTCCCTTCCTTCATATCAATAATTGCACCAACCGTTCTAAGGAAAGGTCTACCAAGAATAATAGGGCAAGAAGGATTGCAATCTATATCAAGAACAATGAAATCTACGGGCACACAATTCCTATTTGCAACAATAAGAACATCATTAATCCTTCCCATAGGTTTCTTAATACTGGAATCCGCAAGATGCAAGTTTAGAGAGCAATCATCAAAGTTACGGAAATCTAGTAAATCACACAAAGTCATGGGAATAGTAGAGACACTAGCACCCAAATCACACAAAGCATAAAACTCATGATCTTTAATTTTAATTTTAATAGTTGGTTCCCACTCATCATAGAGTTTTCTAGGGATATAAACTTTCAATTCAGGTTTTTCTTCATAAGATTGCATCAAGGCATCAACAATATGTTTGGTGAAGGCTTTATTTCGATTATAAGCATGTGGAGAATTTAGCACGGATTGCAACAAGGAAATACAATCAATCAAAGAGCAACTTTCATAATTAAATTCCTTGAAATCCAATATAGTGGGTTTAGCAACATCTAGATTTTTATTTCTTTCAATCCCACTTTCATCAATTTTATCATTAAAATCTAAATACTCCGAATTTTTAGAACGCCTTCTAGGTAAAGGAAGATCATATTTAGTTTCATCAAGATTCATATTGCAAAATAAAGGTTTAACTGGAGACACATCAATAACTTTTAGATCTTCATCTTGATTTTCATAGGAATTAGAAGAACACGCTTTAATAAAGGCATCTTTGGAAGCACGCATCCTAGCGGTTCTTTCCTTACACTCATCAATTCAAATTCTCATGGCTTTTAGAGACTCATTAATATCATGCTTAGGTGGATTAGATCTAAGTTTCAAAGCATCAACATCAAGAGCAATTCTATCAACATTTCTAGCCAAATCATCAATCTTAAGCAATTTTTATTCAATCAAAGCATTCAAATTCTTTTGCGAAGAAATAAATTCTTTAATATTAGATTCAAAATCAGAGGGAATCTTATTATAATTTCCATAAGAGTTGTTGTAGGAATTCCCATAATTATTAGAAGTATTACTAGGATATGGTCTAGTATTAAAATTCCCTCTATAAGTGTTGTTACCAAAATTATTCCTACTAACAAAATTCACATCCATAGATTCATTATTATTCTCAATCAAAGTAGACAAAGGCATATCATTAGGATCATAAGAAACACTCCTAGTAGCAAATAATTTCATAAGTTCATCCATCTTTCCACTCAACACATTAATTTCTTCTATCGCACGCACTTTTTTATTAGAAGTTCTTTCAGTATGCCATTGAGAATAATTAACCATAATATTATCTAAGAGTTTAGTAGCATCTCCTAAAGTGATTTCCATAAAAGTGCCTCCCGCGGCCGAATCTAAAAGATTTCTAGAAGCAAAATTCAATCCGGCATAAAAGTTTTGTATAATCATCCACAAATTCAAACCATGAGTAGGGCAATTACGTATCATTAATTTCATTCTCTCCCAAGCTTGTGCAACATGTTCATGATCAAGTTGTTTAAAGTTCAATATCGTTTCTAAGAGAGATGATCTTAGCGGGAGGAAAATACTTAGAGATAAAAGCATCTTTGCACTTGTTCCATGAATCTATACTATTCTTAGGCAAAGACGAAAACCAAGCTTTAGCACGATCTCTAAGTGAAAAAGGAAATAGCTTCAATTTAACGACATCATTATTGACATCTTTTTTCTTTTGCATATCACATAAATCAACGAAGCTATTCAGATGAGTAGCAGCATCTTCACTAGGAAGGCTGGCAAATTGATCTTTCATAACAAGATTCAATAAAGCAGTATTAATTTCACAAGATTCAGCATCGGTAAGAGGAGCAATCGGAGTGCTAAGGAAATCATTATTATTGGTATTGGTGAAGTCACACAATTTAGTAGTATCTTGAGCCATCCCGACAAACAAGCAATCTAACACACGAGCAAACAAAAAGCAAGCGGACAAAAGAGGCAAACAGAGAGGGAGGATAGAGAGAGGGCAAATAAAACAGCAAGGGTGAATTGGGGGGAGAGGTAAACGAGAGGCAAATGGCAAATAATGTAACGCGAGAGATAGGGATTGTGATGGGTACTTGGTATATGACTTTTTGCGTAGACTCCCCGGCAACAGCGCCAGAAATCCTTCTTGCTATGTCTTGAGCTTGCGTTGGTTTTCCCCGAAGAGGAAGGGATGATGCAGCAGAGTAGCGTAAGTATTTCCCTCAGTTTTTGAGAACCAAGGTATCAATCCAGTAGGAGCCCATGCTCAAGTCCCTCGTACCTGCACAAAGCGATAGCTACTCGCAACCAACGCGATTAGGGCTTGTCAGGCCCTTCACGGTCACTTACGAGAGTGAGATCTGATAGATAGAATATTTTTTGGTATTTTTGATGTAAAGATGCAAAGTAAAAAGTAAAAGCAAAGTAAATAGCAAAACAATATAAAAGTGATGGAGATTGATATAATGAGAATAGACCCGGGGGCCATAGGTTTCACTAGTGGCTTCTCTCAAGAGCATAAGTATTCTACATAAAAGAATTCAGAGAAGATTCAAATATTATTCATAGATAGACTTGATCATAAACCCACAATCCATCGGTCTCAACAAACACACCGCAAAAAGAAGATTACATCGAATAGATCTCCACAAGAGAGGGGGAGAACTTTGTATTGAGATTCAAAGAGAGAGAAGAAACCATCTAGCTACTAACTATGGACCCGAAGGTCTGAGGTAAACTACTCACACTTCATCGGAGGGGCTAGGATGATGTAGAAGCCCTCTGTGATGACGGCCCTCTTCCGGCGGAGCTCCGGAATAGGCCCCAAGATGGGATCTCGTGGATACAGAAAGTTGCGGCGGTGGAATTATGTTTTTGGCTCCTGTTCTGATTGTTTGGGGGTACGTGTGTATATATAGGAGGAAGGAGTACGTCGGTGGAGCACCGAGGGGCCCACGAGGCAGGGGGCGCGCCCTAGGGGGGGCGCCCCCCACCCTCGTGACCACCTCGTTGATCCCTTGCAGTAGGGTCCAAGTCTCCAGGATCATGTTCGGTGAGAAAATCACGTTTCTGAATATTTTATTCCGTTTGGACTCCGTTTGATATTCCATTTATCCGAAACACTGAAATAGGCAAAAAAACAGCAATTCTGGGTTGGGCCTCCGGCTAATAGTTTAGTCCCAAAAATAATATAAAAGTGGAAAATAAAGCCCAATATAGTCCAAAACAGTAGATAATATAGCATGGAGCAATCAAAAATTATAGATACGTTGGAGACGTATCAGTGCTCAACACATGTCTTGTTTTGAGGAGTTAAAGCATTCTTCATCTTGCATTCCGAAGTGTAATTCTTTCATATCTCATCTTTTTAGGTGGTGTTATGTCATTGTTGATAATTTTTCCTTCGTGTTTCATGATTCACAAGTAATCTATAGTCACATATCTAAATCCATCATTTTCTCTTCGCTCAAGACATCTTTTCAATCCGTCAATCTCTTTGTTGGAGTTATATTGGGTTATATTTGACCTAAAGCTTTCCCTAAGGATTGTTGATATTTATGGTGCTCATAAATGACCCAAGTTCTTCATTTACCCTCCTGGTGAAATAAGTTTCTCGTATCCTAGTTCATATCAATCCATTCTACTATTTCGTTAGTGGCAGAATTTCACCTCAAGAATTCAAGATGTTTTTCATAAGCCCACAACAAGCTTACTCTTTTCGTTGGTGGTTTTCCAACAACTCCGTTCGACTCTTCTCCTAAAGATGCTTTTTCAAGCTCATTTGAGGCAGAAGATGTGGTTTTCTCCTCCGTTCTTTTGATTCCATTCTTACATTCATTCCGGAGGCATTGTATTGTTGCTATATTCACCCATCATCTCATTTTGTCAAAGATCATGTTCTTTTTGTGTTCTTATCCATTTAACCGGAGTGTCGTGCCCTCTTTTCAAGTTCTTCCTATTCTGTCAAGTTTTGCCTCCCTTCTCAACCGGAGTGCTGTCTAAAATCTTTCTTACCCATTGTGCCATTCTTTCAATAGTTCGAAGGCAGTGTGTTGTTGATCTCATCAAGTATCCTCTCATCTTTACAAGTTCATGTTGTATTCTTTCCATTTATAGTCGGAGTGTTGTCCAAATTATATCATTCTTTTTCCTTCTCTATCTTGTTTTAACCGGAGTGTTTTCAACTTTGTTCATCTTCGTTGTATTCTTTCTTTCAATTCAACCTCGCAAGGTTCTTTGGTTCCACTCGTTTTTCAAAGAAGCAACTTAGTTTTACCTCTTCTCTTCCTCTCTCGTTTCTCTCCGGTGCCATCCTAGATCTCGGGGCGAGATCCTCTTGTAGTGGTGGAGTGTTGTAACGCCCCGAGACGGATGCGCCAGGTGTCTTTCAGTTATTCGCTATTGTTGCCATGCCTCTTTAAACCGGACATGTGTCATACTTGGTTGTGCATCATGCCATGATTATGTGATGGTTGTTTACCATGTTGTTTGGTTCTTTCCGGTGTTGCTTCTTCGGGTTGGTTCTGATAACGTCGCCTTTGTGAGGTTTCGTTCGACTTCGTCCGTTTGGCTTCTTCATGGACTCATTCTTCTTCCTTGAGGGATCTCAGGCAAGATGACCATACCCTCGAAATCACTTCTATCTTTGCTTGCTAGTTGACCGCTCTATTGCTATGCCACGCTACCTACCACTTGCTATATCATGCCTCCCATATTGCCATGTCAAGCCTCTAACCCACATTTCCTAGCAAACCGTTGTTTGGCTATGTTACCGCTTTTGCTCAGCCCCTCATATAGTGTTGCTAGTTGCAAGTGAAGTTGAAGCTGGTTCCATGTTGGAACATGGTTATGTTGGGATATCACAATATATCTTATTTAATTAATGCATCTATATACTTGGTAAAGGGTGGAAGGCTCGGACTTATGCCCGGTGTTTTGTTCCACTCTTGCCGCCCTAGTTTCCGTCATACCGGTGTTATGTTCCTTGATTTTGCATTCCTAACATGGTTGGGTGTTATGGGAACCCCTTGACAGTTTGCTTTGAATAAAACTCCTGCAGCAAGGCCCAACCTTGGTTTTACATTTTCCTAACAACCTATTACCCTTCCCTTGGGTCGGCCAACCTGAGGGTCATCTTTATTTTAACCCCCCGGGCCAGTGCTTCTCTAAGTGTTGGTCCGAACCGGCCAGCCTGCGGGGCCACCTCGGGGCAACTTGAGGGCTGGTTTTACTCGTAGCTTGACCTATCTGGTGTTGCCCTGAGAACGAGATATGTGCTGCTCCTATCGGGATTGTTGGCACATCGGCCGGCTTTGCTGGTCTTGTTTTACCATTGTCGGAATGTCTTGTAGCCGGGATTCCGAGACTGATCGGGTCTTTCCGGGAGAAGGAATATCCTTCGTTGACCATGAGAGCTTGTGAAGGGCTAAGTTGGGACACCCCTGCAGGGTTTTGAACTTTCGAAAGCCGTGCCCGCGGTTATGGGCAGATGGGAATTTGTTAATGTCCGGTTGTAGAGAACTTGACACTTAACTTAATTAAAATGCATCACCCGCGTGTGTAGCCGTGATGGTCTCTTTTCGGCGGAGTTCGGGAAGTGAACACGGTTCTTGTGCTATGCTTGAACATAAGTGGTTTCAGGATCGCTTCTTGACCAATTCTAGTTCACGAGCATTGCGCTGCTTCTCTTCTCTCTCTTATTTGCGTATGTTAGGCACCATATTTTCTTAGTGCTTGCTGCAGCTCCACCTCACTACTCTTTCCTACCCATAAGCTTAAATAGTCTTGATCTCGCGGGTGTGAGATTGCTGAGTCCTCGTGGCTGACAGATACTTCCAAACAGTTGCAGGTGCCAATGATACCAGTGCAGGTGACGCAACCTAGCTCAAGTGGGAGCTCGATGAAGATCTTGATCATTGTTTTGTTTCGTTTCCTGTTGATCACTAGTGGAGCCCAATTGGGCCGATCGGGGATCAAGCATTTGGGGTTGTCTTCCTTTTATTTTGGTTCCGTAGTCGGACCTTGATTGTATTCTGGATGATGTATGTTTAACTTGTTATTTGTGTGAAGTGGCGATTGTAAGCCAACTCTTTATCCCTTTCTTATTCAGCACATGGGATTGTGTGAAGATTACCCCTCTTGCGACAAATCTACCATGCGGCTATGCCTCTAAGTCGTGCCCCGACATGTGGGAGATATAGCTGCATTGTGGGTGTTACATGCCCCGCCTACCGCGCGGGAAAAGCCCCGCCCTCAACTTTTAAATACACAGTATACTATTGTATCCATGGATTGCGCCATGGAGCAAAGCCTCAAGAAAACGGTGGTACACATGTACGGAGTATACAACACGCCCGTCTCATTCGCGTCGCACCCCAGATGGTCGGTTGGTCCGGAACGCCGCTCTCCGAATGGAACACGCATCATATTGCATTTGCACACACATGTGGGACTGCAATTGAGAACCGACCATAGGCACACTCCCCGGCCCCGCAAGTCGGCTGAGTTAATAGAAGCACATACTCCACCTCGGTACCTGGATGATCCCTGTAAGACACGGAAGATCAGTTCGTCCATGCATGTGACCAGACTCCAGCAGACACGCCTAGATTGGCTATTGTCTACATATCGTGCAGGCTGTGTTGTACATGGTTGTAGTTCTGGTGAGAAATCTAAAAAAAGGTTTCTTATCATCTCGCAAGATTACGTGTCATGTGCTTTGAATCACTGCGAGGGTTAAACAGGTACAACTGAGTTGGGCTAGTCATTGGGGGCACATGCACGAAGACTACTCGGCTGCCATCTAGGTCAAGCCGGCTATGTTAATCAGGACATCTATCGACGGACCCCTTTTCCCCGAGTTTATCTTTAATTTGAGCTTTGATCCTCGTCTAGTTTGTCCGTCGGGATTCATCCTGTCTCCTTTGGGCAGTGAGGTTATCATTTCTTGTCATGTGGCATTTTTTTCGTGTTATATGTCATAATCCGGTGCTTCAGATCAAAATGACAACCACTGCGCCTCTGGGGCATGTGCATGAAGACTTCTCGATAGTCATTGCCGAGGTCAAGCCGGCTCCGGCCGGTAGACGAAAACTAGTAATCCACTATATAGGCAGGAGCCTTCGCGCTTGCTTGCTAGTGTTGCTCTCTTCACACAGTCTCATCCTCTCCAGATCTAAACACGACAGCAGGAGCCACACACACTCTCTCTCTCTACTCATCGCTGGTCACAGATCCAGCCAGATCCTCTCCGCTGGGGAAGGTGAGAAGGTGCAACGTTCATGCGGTCGTCCTCGGCGACGACTCTTACCCACTGCCAGCGCATCGCGATCAGCGTGCCTTGCCGTTCTATCCCAAGCATCGCTGGCAAGGGAGGGCCTCCCACCCCTTCTTCCTCACTGACGTAGTGTGGGAAGATCCGGCCTCCCGCCGCCCACCTAGCGACATCCCGGCGATCCTCAGGTATAACTTCCTCCGAAACCGGCCTTGCTCTACTTCCCGAGCTCCTGATGTCGCTGCATTTGTATCTTTTACTATTTCTCAGGCCCCCTCGTGTAGATAGGATCAATCGGCTGTTCGAAAACCACCTAATTTTTTACTGATAAGAGGTAAAACTAGTTCATGCACCCGAATCTAGTAGTACTTGGTTCAAACAAGGAAGAAAGGGGGTGGGGGTGGGGGAAGATTTGTTACCTGAATCTAGGACTTGGTCAAAAGAGGAAATAATGGGGGCGAAAAGTAGAAGAGACTGGCTATCCAACTGGTCTCTAGGTCTAATAGGGAAATAAAGGGAACGCAGTACAAACGCAATATAAACCCGATCTATTGGTTGAAAAAGGAAAGAAAGTGGGGACTGGGGGACAAGTCAACAAATTAAGTCCAACACTAGATTTGCTAGTCTCACATAGTATAAGGTGGCTATATACCGAAAAAATGGGACCAACCCAGATATCCTCTTCCGATGTTTGTTGCCCCGAGCCTCTCTTATGTAATGCCACTGGTAAAATGTAGCAGTTGCCCTGTTAAAAGTAAGGACACATTAAACCAATGTTGTTTTCAATGTAATGCCTCCAGTAATATGAATCAATGGCACTTTTTTTCATGTCCTACTAAATTTCCCATTAAGATAAGTTGCTTCTTTTCGTTAGAGATGCAACTGTCCTGGTCCGCCTACTCTCCAGGAGCTTCACGAACAACATTGATGTTGCTAAATTTTATTGCAACTAATGAAGAAGCAATGTGGGTTTCGTTTTCTGATGGAAATGGAACCAGGGCTAGAGCCCTTTTCTTAAAAAAGAAGAAGAAGAGGCTGCTAGCTCATGGGACATTGCTTCATTTTAGGTGAACTGCACCAAAACGTCCCATGAATTGAATCATCCATGTTGGTGACTGGTGTCATCCCTTCTACGATGGCGTTGCCTGCAGATATGGTTCCCATCACGAGGTATGTTCCTTTTTGGTCTGACCGTTTGCCAAAGATCCTGCATGTTGATCCTGATCTCGTGCTACTGTTTTGGCACTGCCATGATAAAGCAGTAATGTTATTATTTTGCACCTTAATCTAGTGGCACTATTAATTTGAGGCAATGTTTTGGCACTGCTAGTGCCACTGTTTTTTTATATATCGAAAGAGGGGGTTCCCTCCGATTTCATTAAAGAAACCCAACCATAGAGAACCATTATCCGACAACATCTCAGTGTAAATGGGCAGTTATGCAACTACTACTAGAACAGACTGAGTACTAGCAGGAGACAAGTTCGCCACATAAGCTAGGCAGGTAGGGGGACGCAGCACCAGCTCGACCAAGTTTGGATTACAACCCAAATGCTACCATAGAAACATCAGGGGGAAGATAGGGACTGAAAGAGCCAGCTTCAGCATCCCAGTCTAAGCACCCCCGGCCTTCATCCTTGCAATGCACGGTACACCTCGTTTGCCACCTGCTCGACCCTAGTGTCACTGATAAAATGAAGTAATAATACAGTTAAAATAGAGCGAGTGTCCTCTCTATGATTTCATTTCCAATGTAGATAAAGAAAGTGCTTCTCTTTGTTAATGTATGTTTCATCAACTAGTCCCATTGTTATTGTTTAAGCGTTTCTGCAAACTAGGGTGCTTAATTTTAGTTGATCTGCACAAAAATAGAGATTTGAATGTCTCAAGGCCCCTCCTTGTACTACCGTTGTACACTAATGTTCATCACTGGCAGAAGGTGTATCGTGGAGACTTGGGTCGATTTCCAGTATGATGTAATATTTTATTCTGTTTATTAGTGTATGTTTCATCAACTAGTGCCACTATAATCTAATCACGCCTTTTCATTATCTATGCAAACAGGGTTATTCAGCTGCATTTTGGTGGAGCTGCACAAATGTACGGATGGAACCGGCATATATGCAGAGTGCAAGGTGCTAAGTAAAAATTACTGACACCAACCCTGCTCCATCTAAGAATTTGCATCCACCACCATCAGTGGGATGAGTGGCGCTCACTGTGGAAGGATCTTTCTCGGCAGAAAATCCTCTAACCAAATACTAGTAGCTTAGACTTAAAAAAATACTAGCAGCTTATATTGGCAGTTTTCTAGGGGTGTACTCTTTTTTGAAAGAAGCACCAATCTATTTTTCTTTATTTGTACACAGTGTCACAACTTGGACCCAAAGGTCTAGAGCTATTTTAGGGTGATTGGCATAGTATTCGGAGACTGATTGTGAGCATGATTTTTATTAGTTGTCACACTGATTGTAAGCATGAGCAGATGGAAGATTAGGTTAGTGCGAAGCTTACCTTAAACCCTACCGACGCCGTTCAAACGAGGCAAGCGTCGAGGGAACCGTGGAGAACGGCAGGGAAGCGACGTCACGCCATCCGGCCTCCTCTTGCAGTGGGAGAACGAATACTCCTGTGGCTCCGGCTGGCTCTGCACCCTCACAAACGGCACACCGTACTCGATCGATTCATTATCCTCTGGGTGCTCGACCTTCGACCTATACGCCCACCACCTCCGCCTGACTTTCGCCTCGGGCGAATCTGTCTGCTCCATCGCCCAGAGGAGATACTTGATGAACTCGAAGGACTGCGGCGTGACTGCCACTGAGGAGTACATCGCAACCCTCATCGTCGTCGTCTCGCTCTTTCGCATACATTGCCACATGGCCCTCACCGTCCTCGAAATATCCCACTCATTTTCAAACCAAATAAGGATCTCCTTCAACCTGGCTAACTTTGCTTGCTCGGCGCCGGCGATCTGCCAGATTCGCTGCTGCATCCCCTCCATAGATGTCCTTCTGAGTGGTCTGGTGCTAGCTTTGGAAGATGGGAGGAGAGACGGTGGTCTTGCAATAGAGAAGAGGGAGAGGCGAGACGTTGGTTTTGTAATGGAGATGATGGAGAGGAGAGGTTCGCCTGCCTTTCGGTCGCTGACAGGTGGGCCCCGCGCTTGGTGGGACCCATGTGTCAGTGTCTCAATGGCAGGATGGGCTATGTCAGGGGATCCTCGTCCGAGGAGAGAGGGGGTGGTTTTGCAATGGAGAAGAGGGAGAGGCGAGACGGTGGTTTTGGAATGGAGATGATGGTGAGGAGAGGAGGTGGTTTTGCAATGGGGAAGAGGGAGAGGAGCGTGCGGCAGCGATTTAGGATTGGACGAGAGGGCCGGCGCGCTGTGACTGGATCAAAATCAAAATCAATTTACCATTCAATTAAGAAAGTGACCCCACATTAACTAGTCTCCCTTTTATTCTGGGTCATAGTTGACCATGATTTTCGCAAATAAAATATATGTTATATGTTGCAAAAATAATATAATTTGAAAGTACATTCAGATACGAACCAAAAGTTACAATTTTTGGTGACATGCATTCGTAATTTGCTTGTCAAATACAGTACGTGGTCAAATTTGACCCAAAATATGCAAAACAAAAAAATACTTCCAACACCAGCGCCACTCTTCCACTCTTCTCCTCTTAAACCACCGCTGCTCCTCTCCTGTTCCAATCTAAATCCAGTGCCGCTCCTCTCCTCTTCCCTTTCAAAACCACCGCCCCTCCTCTCCTGTTCCAATCCAAAACCAGCATCGCTCCTCTCCCATTCTAAACATAACCAGAGCCGATCCTCTCCTCTTCCATTCAAAAACCACATCAACGAGTGAAGGTGTTGTGGAGAAGTAGATCGATGGAGGAGTACAACTGATACGTGAGGATCGCAGACTGCGACCCTGTGAAGCTAGCTAGGATGTTAGAGATACAGTCTTGGTTTGACAACAAGGACCAACTAGCGGCGACGGCGACATCCATGGCAAATATCTGCAACAGAGCAAAAAGGCGGCGAAACTCCCGGAGGGAGTCACGCGGGAGTACATAGAGCTGCTCCTCTGGGCCATGGAGCAAACAGATTCACCGAATCCGATCGTGAGGGAGCGGTGGTGGGAGTATCGATCCAAGATGGAGCATCCACTAGAGAATGAAGGATCGAGCATCTACAGGGTGCCGTTTGTGAGGGTGACGTGCTAGAGCGAGCCGGTGGAGTCTTCATCGACCGAACCCAACTGCAAGAGGAGAAAAATAGTTGGCCCAATGATGCTTCCCCGCCATCCTCTCCCTCGCCGTTCACATCGTCTCACGGGGCGGTTGTCTACCACCGTGGAATAGGAGGGATTTGCCCCCCGACCAATAGTGGGGAAGGTTGTGAATTGTCAGGAGGAGCTTAGGGTTGTTAGTATTTGCAGGTTGTGAATTGTGTTTTGTTTTGTGTATTTTGAGAGTACTTTCAGATATGAATGTCTTTTGAATCTCTGATTTGCAGTATTGAGCATGTGAAGTATTTCATGAATTCTAGAGATCTATTTTTAGCACTTAAAAAATGAAGTTTCATAAGAGTATAAAAGTGCAGACAATGTGATTCTCAGAGAAGAAACTGCAAGTTTCAGTTTCAGTAAGAAACTCCAAGTTTAGTTTCAGATAAGAAACTTCAACTTTCAGAGGCAGAGCATTTATATTAGCATAGCCTTTTCAAATAGTGTTAACATCATGCTGGAAGTTTTATTCATGGTCGAAACTGGAACTACCAGCCAGTTAACATCATGTTGATCAACATTCATGCATAGCACATCTAAATATGATGCACAGTCAAAAATATATGCTATTTTCAAAATGCCCACAAAATGTCGAGTGTGCGAAAAACAGAGAAAACGAGGGACGACGTTTTGGCAAGTGTAGGACGTGGTGTGCGTAGATGACAATTGGGACCCACATGTCAATAAAGGCAGAGGCAAAAATTTTGGAGATATTTTCTCTGCATAGGTGGAATCGAACCCGGGTGGAATAGCTGTCAGGTAGTGTCACTCGGCCACTGGGCTAGTTCAGTTGTTTCGTTAGTAATAAGGCACTTCCTCAGGTTGTCGGATCTCCTCCTGCGCCTTTGTGCGCTCGCCGCGACGCTGCTGTCTGCCGTTGTGAACATGCTGAACAAACGAGAGGAATCTGGAAAGGACTGTATGTGGAGAGGCGGACAGTCGGGACCTACCAGGTCTATGGCCGTACGCAAGCAAGTGCCTCATCGAAAAAATACTTCCTCCTAATGCTATACTGACATTGGGGCCCACGTGTTTGTCAACATAGTTACATTTTTTTAGGTGCTTCAACGTAGTTACTATAGGAGATAAATTCACAACGGAGCCGGGGAGCTGGAAGGTATCATTTATTATCACGGGCAGCAAGTATCAGCTGGGTTTTGGGCTGCCCCGTCTAGGTTTTCTTTTTTAACATGCCCAACCCACGACCTCGGATGGGATGTTTGTATTTTCTTGAGGGCCGTCATGTATCGACCACCCTATGGACCTCCCATCTGAGGTTTTATTTTTCTTGAAACATCGGCAGCCCAATTTTTATATATATATATATATATATTGAAGAAAATGCAGAGGTCTATTCTATTTTTCTGTATAAGAATAGGAACGCCTGGTCCAATGTAACACCCACGATGCGGCTATATCTCCCACGTGTCAGAGCACGACTTAGAGGCATAACCGCATAGTAGGCATGTCGCAAGAGGGGTAATCTTTACACATCCCATGTACTGAATGAGAGAGGGATAAAGAAATGGCTTACAATCACCACTTCACACAATACATAAATATAGCATTACATCATCAAGATTACAATAAAGGTCCGACTACGGAACCAAATAAAGAAAGACAACCCCTAATGCTAGATCCCCGATCGCCCTAACTGGGCTCCACTACTGATCAACTGGAAACAAAACAAGACTACGATCAAGATCTTCATCGAGCTCCCACTTGAGCTGGGTTGCGTCACCTGCACTGGTCTCATCGGCACCTGCAAACTGTTTGGAAGTAATCTGGGAGTCACGGGGACTCAGCAATCTCACACCCTCGTGATCAAGACTATTTAAGCTTATGGGTAGGAAAAGGTAGTGAGGTGGAGCTGCAGCAAGCACTAGCATATAAGGTGGCTAACTTACGCAAATGAGAGGGAGAAGAGAAGCAAAGCACGGTCGTGAACTAGAAATGATCAAGAAGTGATCCTGAAACTACTTACGTTCAAACATAACTCCAAAACCGTGTTCACTTCCCAGACTCCGTCGAGATGAGACCATCACGGCTACAGACGCGATTGATGCATTTTAATTTAAGTAAAGTGTCAAGTTTTCTACAACCGGATATTGACAAATTCCCATCTGCCCATAACCGCAGGCACGGCTTTCGAAACTTCAAAACCCTGCATGGGTGTCCCAACTTAGCCCATCACAAGCTCTCACGGTCAACGAAGGATATTCCTTCTCCCAGGAAGACCCGATCAGACTCGGAATCCCGGTTACAAGACATCTCGACAATGGTAAAACAAGACCAGCAAAGCCACCCGAATGTGCTGACAAATCTCGATAGGAGCTGCACATATCTCGTTCTCAGGGCACACCGGATTGTCCAAACGTCCGGTAGGCCAACCCAGAGTTGCCCCTGGTGGCCACCGGCGGCTGACAGGTTGGACCAACACTCAGAGGAGCATTGGCCCGGGGGTTTAAAATAAAGATGACCCTTGATTCTGCAGAACCCAAGGGAAAAAGGAATAGGTGGCAAATGGTAAAACCAAGGTTGGGTCTTGCTGGAGGAGTTTTATTCAAAGCAAACTGTCAAGGGGTTCCCATTATATCCTGACCGCGTAAGGAATGCAAAATCAAGGAACATAACACCGGTATGACGGAAACTAGGGCGACAAGAGTGGAACAAAACACCAGGCATAAGGACGAGCCTTCCACCCTTTACCAAGTATATAGATGCATTAAAGTAAACAAGATATGATAATGATATCCCAACAATATCCATGTTCCAACAAGGAACAAACTTCATCTTCACCTGCAACTAGCAACGCTATAAGAGGGGCTGAGCAAAGCGGTAACATAGCCAAACATCGGTTTGCTAGGAAAGGTGGGTTAGAGGTTTGACATGGCAATATGGAAGACATGATATAGCAAGTGGTAGGTATCGCGGCATAGCAAAAGAACGAGCAACTAGCAAGCAAAGATAGAAGTGATTTCGAGGGTATGGTCATCTTGCCTGCAAAGTTCTCCGAGTTGACGAAAGCTTCATCCTCGTAAGCGTACTCAACGGGTTCCTCGATCACGTACTCGTCTCCCGGCTCTCCGGAAAAGTCAACGGGACGAGGGTATCTGGGACGCAGCGAGGCCGTTTGAATCGAACACCCGGTGGATCTGGTCCAGGTTGGCGCGGTCTTCGAGGATCGCCGAGGTTGTCGCCGGAGTTGGTGCCGGAGAGGAGGGAGACGCGGATCCGAGGCGGCGGGGAGCTTTCCTTCAACCATATCTCACCGGATCCGGCACGGGGGGAGGTGTGGCGGCAAGGGAGCCGGGCGGCGGACGAGAAGGCACGGTGACCGGCGAGCCTGGACGACGGCGGCGGCGGGTGGTGTTGGTCGGCGGCGAGGTACGGGCGGCGGCGGACGGGGGGCATGCGGCAGCGACGAAGGCGAGCCGCGGGCGAGCGGGCGAGCGAGCTCGTGGGCGGTGGCCGGAGCGGGCGGTGGCGGGGCCGGCGAATGGCGTGCGGCGGCGGCGCACGGGATCCAGGCCCGGCGGGCCGGATCTGGGCCGCGGCGGGCCGGAGCGGTGGCGGGAGGACGGCGGGACAGGTGGCGAGGCGCGGTTGGGCGCGGGCGGTGGTGATGCTGATGTGGCGGCACCGGATAGGACGGAGTGAGGTGGCCGGGTGAGTGGACATGTCCGGCGGCGTGAAGAGGAAGTTTACTAGGGTTTGACTGCGAATTTCAGAGGGAGACACATATATATAGGCAGAGGGAGCTAGGAGTGTCCAAATGGAGTGCGGTTTTCAACCACGCGGTCGTGATCGAATGGCCGAGAGGATGGAGGGGTTTTGGATGGGTTATTGGGCCACTTTGGAGGGGTGTTGTGCTGCAATACACACGAGGCCTATACGGTTCCCCAGTTAACCGTTGGAGTATCAAACGAACTCCAAATGGCACGAAACATGACAGGCAGTCTACCAGTGGTGTACCAAGGCCGCATGTCAAATCTCGGTCCATTCCGAGAAAGTTTAACACCCGCACACGAAAAGAGACAAAAGGGGGCGCCGGAGGACGTAGGAGTGTCGGATTGAGAAATGGACAACGGGGAAAATGCTCGGATGCATGAGGCGAACACGTATGCTAATGCAATGCACATGACGACATGATATGAAATGCATGACATGAACAAAATGCAAAACTAAAACAAAACCCAACCACGAAAGAAAATCATATCTCATCTCCGGAAAAGGCAAGAGTCGGAGTATGAATATGGAAAGTTGTAACCGGGGCGTTACATCCAACTTATGTTTCCCTTCTAACTATATTATATATATTTAAATTATTTTATATGTTATTATATATTATTTTTATTGTCATCATATATTTAACAGATACTTACATGTGTAAGAAAACAATATCCCACATCTTGTTAACTTATAAAAATAATTTCTTAACAATGAAATCCTGTTTTTTTGGCAACGAAAATCCTCGTGATTGTGTACAAAAGCTTGGTAAGATTTAAGGACCAATGTAATAATAAATCACTTAATATTTATATATATATATATATAACAAAATGCTCAGCCCCTATTTATTTTTTGATAACATTGTTGCGCCCACCCCAACATTATAATTAGAATCAGCCCAGCAAAATTGTGTATTTCAAGAAAGTGCAAATGGCCTGTAATTTTTTAGGAAAAACATAAATGGGCCGCATGGACGCTACATTATGTGTTCACCCAGCCCAGCTAATGGACTGTAATTCAAAGAGAAGATCAAATGGATTGTAAATTCTACCCCACAAAAAAGACTGTAAATTCTCAAAAAATGGGTTGAATACGTGCCACATTTTTGGATGCAGAAATGTGGGCCAATAGGCCGAAGCCAATGCTAGTCATTTTCAACTTAGTCAACAAATGATTCTGACATCCTTAGCCGTTGGATTTACATCCAATGACCGACATCCATCTTCAATCTCTCATCTTCTTCCTGCAGCGCCGCCGGGACCACCTGCTCCCGCCTCCTCCTGCTAGCAGCTCTGCTTAGCACGCTTCGCTGTGAAGTGCTACTCCAGCGTTGGCCAGGCCATCCCTCCACCCCTCCACACCTCCTGTTCTTCTCCACCGACTGCCGAACCACACCGCACCAGAACCAGTTAACCCTTGTACACCTCTTCGTCTGCGACTCTACTCCCACGTCTTCCCATCTCCGCCTCGTTGTTGTCCGGGGCCTCGCTGTCGTCCACCACCTTGGTTGCGCTCGGCGCAGAGTGGTTAACATGGTCAACGAACGACACCATTGGAAGTAGACTGTGCATGGAGAGGATGACAGCTGGGTACATGGCCGCACGCAAGGAAATGCCTCCTTATTACGCGCAAAATAGTGATTCCTCCACCTGACAGCTGGGACCCACCGGAAGGGCCTCTGTATTTCGCGAAAAAACGTTCCCACCGCTGATAGGTTGGACCCACCAGCTATATCTTCGCACGCAAGGAAGTGCCTCCTTATTACGCACAAAAAATGAATACCCCTTGCTAGTTGGGACCCACCTTGGTGGGAGGCTGACTTGTGGGCCTACTAAGTTGACAGGGATGGAGTGCTTTGTCAACTTAGTCAATATGAAAGATTCTAGCTCCAGTGACCGTACGATGTCCATCCAACGGTCGTAGTGGTTATTCAACCTCTGGTCTTGTTGCTCCAGCCACCCAAAGCAGCGCCGGTCGTGCCGCATGCTCCTGCCTCCCGTGGCCGGCTGTGCTGCCGCGGAGGCCTCACCGCCCCCTACTATTCCTACCACTGGCCAGGCCATCCCTCTACTCACCCACACACCCTGTTATTCTGCAGCGACGGCAGCCTCACACCACAGCGAACCAGTGAACCCTCGTACTCCTCTACGCGTGGGCATCCACTGCCACGTCTTCCCCAGCTCGGCGTCGTCCCCTTCCTAAGCCTCGTCATCGTCCACCGCCCTGGTGCTCTTGGCACGGCGTGGTCAACGTGGTCAAGGAACGGCTTCCATCGAACATGGACTGTACGTGGAGAGGCTGACAGCTGTGTCCATGGCCGCAGCAAGGAAGTGCCTCTTTATTACGTGCAAAATAATTATTCCTCCACCTGACAGCGGGGACCCACCAGACGGGCCACCATATTTCGCGAAAAACTGTTTCCCCCTGATTGCTGCGACCCACCAGCTACATCTTCGCACACAAGGAAGTGCGTCCGGGAAAAAAAATGATTCGCCCCCTGACTGCTGGGACCCACCAGCTACATCTTCGCACGCAAGGAAGTGCCTGACAGTCGGGACCCACCTGGTCGAAGTGTACGTAGCATTGTCATTCTGGTCGCAAACGTGTACGTACATACTGATCGATGTAGAGGCGCGCACGTGTCGTAGTAGAGGCGCGCACGTAGCATGTACACGTGCGTACAGCGGCCAGTGTGCAAGAAAGAAAATACGGCCACGTATGTACATACTGGCAGGGTCTTGAACGCCAACTCGTGCATACGTACGGCCAGGGCTCGTGTACAAGGCTGGGTCGGAATGGACAAACAGCGTCGTCCTCGTGTTCATGGGGAGCCAACCGGCTGGGTTGAAACGGAATGCATCATCGTGTTCATCGGGAGGGCTTGGACGGAATAGCCGATGGAAACGAGGCCTGGCATACCGTAGAACAGAGGAAACGGCCTTGTGTTCGACCGGGCATGTTCGAAACGGATCCTGTTCATCGAGAGGGGTCTGGCGTACCACAAAACGGAGGAAAGGGATCTCCTACGGTCGAAACTGGGGTCCTGTTGATCGGGAGGGGGTGTGGCGTACCGCAAAACGGAGGAAACAGACTTGTGTTGGAGTGCTACGGTCGAAACAGGGGTCCTGTTCATCAGGAGGGGTGTGGCGTACTGCAAAACGGGACTCCACGGGATACTGTTCATCTCCATCGTTGACCCCCACCAGCCTCCACGGGCTACTGTTCATCCTCCGTCGACCTCCTCCAGCCTCCACCTGCGACTGTTCATCCACGGGCTCCTGTTCATCCAGCCTCCACCGCGCGCTTCTCCACCGGCTACTGTTCCACCAGCCCTCTCCACGGGCTCCTGTTCAACCACCCCTACACGGGCTACTGTTCATCCTGCCCTCCACCATCCACTATTCATCCTACCCTCCACGGGGTGGTCCTGTTCATCCTGCCCTACACGGGGTGCTGTTCATCCAGCCCCAACCGGCTCGATCGATCGGGGTACTGTTCATCCAGAGGCAACACCACGGGGTCCTGTTCATCCACCCCCATCGAGAACTATTCATCCAAACCCCCTAGCAACGCTCACTGTTCATCCAGAGGCAGTATCGATCGGCTTCAGTTAGCAGAATTAGCGAAGGAATCGCTCAATCGGGTTCAGTTAACAGCCATCGATCGATCGCTCGGGTTCAGTAATGCGTAGCCTACAGTGCAATCGCTCGGGTTTAGTTAGAGCCCAACGCCTCGCTCGGGTTCAGTTAGAGCCCAACGCCTCGCACACACGCGTGTACATACGAGAGAAACGCGCATCGCTCAGCCCCCGACCACCCACCGTAACCGGGGACTCGCCGATATTTTCCGCACCCTGGTTTCTACCACGGTTTTTTCCGTCATGGACGGCCCAAAGAATGTCATGCAGCTGCGTCTCCGGCCCGCCCAGGACGAAAAGGCCATTTTCTGTCATGATTTTTTGTCATAGAAGTAGGACCCCACCACATCTATGATGATACCGGGTTTTGTCACAATTATCGTCATAGAAGTGTCATAGGTATGACATAAATTTTTTTCGTTCAACCCAAAATGTCACGGATGTGTCTTTTTGTTGTAGTGGGGGGATCGGAACCACTCGTCAAGCTTGGCTCGGTCCTTGCCATTGGAACGGAACTTGCACGTGATAAGGCCTTTGATTGGGCCATGGTGACTGCCGAGGATCTGGGAGAACTCATCCAAGCTTTGGCCATAGCCATGGTAGAGCTTGTGGGCATCGAGGAGGTCGACAGGGGCGAGGAGCCATTGGGGGCGCCACCGTTCAGTCAAGTAGCTGTCCGCACGACACCTCCTATTGTTGGGGATGTAGTATTTCAAAAAAAATTCCTATGATCACGCAAGATCTATCTAGGAGAAGCATAGCAATGAGCGGGGAGAGTGTGTCCACGTACCCTCGTATACTGAAAGCGCAAGCGTTTAAGAATCGCCAATGATCAAGTATCGAACGCATGACACCTCCGCGATCTGCACACGCTCAGCTCTGTGAACTCTAGATCCAGCTGAGGTCAAGGGAGAGTTTCGCCATCACAACGACATGGTGACGGTGATGATGAACTTACCGATGCAGGGCTTCGCCTAAGCACTATGATAATATGACCGAGGTGTGTTTCTGTGGAGGGGGGCACCGCACACGGCTAAAACAATGGTCAACTTGTGTGTTCTAGGGTGCCCCTACCCCCGTATATAAAGGATAAAGGGGGAGGCCGGCCGGCCTTATGGGGCACGCCCAAGGGGGGCAATCCTACTCCTAGTAGGAGTTGGACCCCCCTTTCCTAGTCCTACTAGGAGAAGAAGGAAGGAGAGGGTAAGGAGAAGGAAGGAGGGGGCGCCGCCCCTCCCCCTAGTCCAATTCGGACTAGGCCCATGGTGGGGGCATGCCAGTTGTTGGCTGGTCCCTCTCTCTCCCTTAAGGCCCAATAAGGCCCATAACTTCCCCGGTGGTTCCGATAACCCTTCCGGCACTCCGATAAATACCCGATACACCTTGGAACCATTCCGGTGTCCGAATATAACCATCCAATATATCAACCTTTATGTCTCGACCATTTCGAGACTGCTCGTTATGTCCGTGATCACATCCGGGACTCCGGACAACCTTCGGTACATCAAATCACATAACTCACAATACATATCATCATCGAACGATAAGCGTGCGGACCCTACGGGTTCGATAACTATGTAGACATGACCGAGACTCATCTCCGGTCAATAACCAATAGCAGAACCTGGATGCTCATATTGGTTCCTACATATTCTACGAAGATCTTTATCGGTCAAACGGCATAACAACATACGTTGTTCCCTTTGTCATCGGTATGTTACTTGCCCGAGATTCGATCGTCAGTATCATCATACCTAGTTCAATCTCGTCACCGGCAAGTCTCTTTACTCGTTTCGTAATGCATTATCCCGCAACTAACTCATTAGTCACGTTGCTTGCAAGGCTTATAGTGATGTGCATTACCGAGAGGGCCCAGAGATACCTCTCCGACAATCGGAGTGAAAAATCCTAATCTCGATCTATGCCAACTCAACAAACACCATCGGAGACACCTGTAGAGCATCTTTATAATCACCCAGTTACGTGTGACATTTGATAGCACACTAGGTTTTCCCCCGGTATTCGGGAGTTGCATAATCTCGTAGTCATGGGAACATGTATAATTCGTGAAGAAAGCAATATCAATAAACTAAATGATCATAGTGCTAAGCTAAAGGATGGGTCTAGTCCATCACATCATTCTCTAATGATGTGATCCCGTTCATCAAATGACAACACATGTCCATGTCTAGGAAACTTAACCATCTTTGATTAACGAGCTAGTCAAGTAGAGGCATACTAGGGACACTCTGTTTGTCTATGCATGTATTCACACATGTATCAAGTTTCTAGTTAATACAATTCTAGCATGAATAATAAACATTTATCATGATATAAGGAAATATAAATAACAACTTTATTATTGCCTCTAGGGCATATTTCCTTTAGTCTCCCACTTGCACTAGAGTCAATAATCTATTTCCCATCGTCATGTGATCTAACACCAATAGTTCACATCTTTATGTGATTAGTTCACATCTCCATGTGACTAATACCCAAAGGGTTTACTAGAGTCAATAATCTAGTTCACATTGCTGTATGATTAACACCCAAAGAGTGATCATGTTTTTCTTGTGAGAGAAATTTAGTCAATGGGTCTGCCACATTCAGAGCCGTATGTATTTTGCAAATTTTCTATGTCTAGAATGCTCTGCACGGAGCTACTCTAGCTAATTGCTCCCACTTTCAATATGTATCCAGATTGAGACTCAGAGTCATCCAGATTGGTGTAAAAACTTGCATCGATGTAACTCTTTATGAAGAACTTTTTGTCACCTCCATCACCGAGAAACATATCCTTATTCCACTAAGGATAATTTGGTCGATGTCCAATGATCCATTCCTAGATCACTATTGTACCCTCTTGCCAAACTCTTGGTGAGGTACACAATAGGTCTGGTGCATAGCATAGCATACTTTGTAGAACCTATGGTTGAGGCATAGGAAATGACTTTTCATTTTCTTTCTATTTTCTGCCATGGTCGGATTTTTAGTATTTACTCAACTTCAGACCATGCAACATAGGCAAGAACTCCTTCTTTGACTGTTTCATTTTGAACTACTCCAAAATCTTGTCAAGGTATGTACTCATTGAAAAATATATCAAGCATCTTGATCTATCTCTATAGATCTTGATGCTCAATATGTAAGTAGATTCACCGAGGTCTTTCTTTGAAAAACTCCTTTCAAACACTCCTTTATGCTTTACAGAAAATTCTACATCATTTATGATCAACAATATGTCATCCACATATACTTATTAGAAAGGCTGTAGTGCTCCCACTCACTTTCTTGTAAATACAGGCTTCACCGCAAGTCTGTATCAAACCATATGGTTTGATCACTTTATCAAAGCATATATTCCAACTCCAAGATGCTTGCACCAGTCCATAGATGGATCGCTGGAGCTTGCACACTTTGTTAGCACCTTTAGGACTGACAAAACCTTCTTGTTGCATCATATACAACTCTTCTTTAAGAAATACATTAAGGAATGCAGTTTGGACATCCATTTGCCAGATTTCATAAAATGTGGCAATTGCTAACATGATTCGGATAGACTTAAGCATCGCTACCAGTGAGAAAATCTTATCGTAGTCAACATCTTGAACTTGTCGAAAACCTTTTTGCGACAATTCGAGCTTTGTATATAGTAATACTACTATCAGCGCTTGTCTTCCTCTTAAGATCCATTTATTCTCAATGGCTTGCCAATCATTGGACAAGTTAACCAAAGTCCACACTTTGTTCTCATACATGGACCCCATCTCAGATTTCATGGCCTCAAGCCATTTTGCGGAATCTGGGCTCATCAGCGCTTCCTGATATGTCTCCGTCATATCCATAATTTTTGATTGTTCCATGCAAATATTATACAACTTTCATATACTTTTGGCAACTTTTTATACTATTTTTGGGGACTAACACATTGATCTAGTGCCCAATTCTAGTTCCTGTTTGTTGCATGCTTTTTGTTTCGCAGAAAATCCATATCAAATGGAGTCCAAACGGGTTGAAAACTGACAGAGATTTTTTTGGAATATATGTGATTTTTTGGCAAGAAGAATCAACCCGAGACGATGCCCGAGGGGGCCACGAGGCAGGGGGCGCGCCCGGGGCCCTCGTGGCCACCCTGTAAGCCGGTTGGTGCTCTTCTTTTGCCGCAAGAAAGCTAATATCCAGATAAAAATCGTGTCCCAATTTCAGCCCAATCGGAGTTACGGATCTCTGGGAATTCAAGAAACGGTGAAAGGGCAGAATAAGGAAACGCAGAAACAGAGCGAGATAGAGAGACAAATCCAATCTTGGAGGGGCTCTCGACCATCCGCCGCCATGGAGGCCATGGACCAGAGGGGAAACCCTTCTCCCATCTAGGGAGAAGGTCAAGGAAGAAGAAGAAGGGGGGCTCTCTCCCCCTCTCTCCCGGTGGCGCCGGAACGCCGCCGGGGCCATCATCGTGTGACGACGATCTACACCAACACCTCCGTTATCTTCACCAACATCTTCATCACCTTCCCCATCTATCTACAGTGGTCCACTCTCCCGCAACCTGTTGTACCCTCTACTTGAACATGGTGCTTTATGCTTCATATTATTATCCAATGATGTGTTGCCATCGTATGATGTCTGAGTAGATTTTCGTTGTCCTATGGGTAATTGGTGAATTGCTATGATTGGTTTAATTTGCTTGTGGTTATGTTGCTATCCTTTGGTGCCCATCATATGAGCGTGCATGTTGATCACACCATAGGGTTAGTTGTATGTTGATAGGACTATGTATTGGAGGGCAAGAGTGACAGAAGCTTCAACCTAGCATAGGAATTAATGCATACGGGATTGAAGGGGGACCAATATATCTTAGTGCTATGTTGGGTTTTACCTTAATGTACGTTAGAAGTTGCGGATGCTTGCTAATAGTTCCAATCATAAGTGCATAGAATTCCAAGTCAGGGATGACATGCTAGCAGTGGCCTCTCTCACATAAAACTTGCTATCGGTCTATTAAAGTAGTCAATTTCTTAGGGACAATCTCGCAACTCCTACCACCACTTTTCCACACTCTCTATACTAACTTTATTGCTTCTTTACCTAAAACAGCCCCTAGTTTTTATTTATGTGCTCTTTATATTCTTGCAAACCTATCCCGTTGCACCTACAAAGTACTTCTAGTTTCATACTTGTTCTAGGTAAAGCGAACGTTAAGCTTGCATAGAGTTGTATCGGTGGTCGATAGAACTTGAGGGAATATTTGTTCTACCTTTAGCTCCTCGTCGGGTTCGACACTCTTACTTATCGAAAGAAGCTACAATTGATCCCATATACTTGTGGGTTATCAAGACCTTTTTATGGTGCCGTTGCTGGGGAGTTATAGCGTGGGGTGAATATTCTCGTGTTTGCTTGTTTGCTTCATCACTAAGTAATTTTTATTTGTTGTTCTAAGTTGTTCTCCATCTTTAGTTATGGATATGGAACATGAAATACCAAAAAATTAGTTGTACCTACTACACCAATGGTTGAAGAAGCACTCAAAATCTATCACACTCCTGAAGCTTTTTACTTGGATCATCTTCGATCCCTATGTGCTCGTGCTGAAATCCCAACTAGCTTAGTTGAGGGCAAATCTTTAGATGAGCATGCTTGTTATGTGCGACATCGCTTATCTCAAAAAGGGAAACTTTTACTGGATCAAATTCATCGTTTGCAATGTTATGCTTGGAATTTATGTGAAATATATGATGTTACTTGTTGTTCTAAAAACCCTAAGAAACACCTTCCCTACCAATGTGAGTTTAGTGATAATGGAATCGTATCTTCGTATGCTAAGGGTGTTTATAATTACTATGATGTTCAACAAATTGAAGAATTTGTGCTTTTAAGGGTTCTTATGAAATTGCTTATTTGATTGAAAAGTATGATGCTACTCTTTTCAAATATGATTTTTTTTCCAAACTTAAATATTGTTATGATAATTATGCTTCTAATGCCTATGTTAAACCATATATTGAGGACTCCTCCACTGTCCAAGAAGAGACTAATATTTTGCAAGAGTCTATGGAAGAAGGAATTGATGAAAATGTGGGCTCATTGGATGAAAAAGATGATGAGGAGAGCGAAGAACAAAAGGAGGAAGAGCGGATTAGCTACCCATGCCCACCTTCTAATGAGAGTAACTCTTCAACTCACACATTGTTTAATTTCCCTTCGAATTTACCGAAGGATGAATGCTATGGTGATTGTAATGATCCCGTTGATTCTTTTGAAATATCCCGTTTTGATGATGCTTGTGGCCAAGATGCCAATATGAATTATGCTTATGGAGATGAACTTGCTATAGTTCCGTATGTTAAACATGAAATTGTTGCTATTGCACTCACGCATGATAGTCCTATTATCCTTTTCAATTATCCCGACTACACTATATCGGAGAAGTTTGCCCTTATTAAGGATTATATTGATGGGTTGCATTTTACCACTGCACATGATAATTTTGATGAATATAATATGCATGTGCTTGCTGCTCCTACTTGCAATTATTATGATAGAGGAACTACATCTCCACCTCTCGATGTTTCCAATATGATAAAATTGCAAGAAACTGTTTATACTATGCATTAGCCTTTACTAAGTGTGCATGAATTGTTCTTTTATGACATGCTAATGCATAGGAAGAGAGTTAGACTTCGTTGTTGCATGATATATGTTACTTTGTGCTCACTCCTAAATCACAAATCATTGTTAATTAAAATTCGCTTTGATAAGGTGGATCCATTACTTGAGCACTTTATGCCTAGCTTAATGGATTTAAAGAAAGCGCTGCTAGGGAGACAACCCAGAAGTTTTAGAGAGTCATTTATTTCTGTTGTTTGCTTTTATAAAGTTTAAAAATAAAAATAATTTGCCAATATTTGCCTTTAGGATGTTTATATTGCTTGTTGGTTTGTGTGGTGCAAGACAGAAACTTTCGCTGTAGTGCGCGATTTTACATTTTTTACTGGAATGTCAAACAGTTCTCACACTTTTTGCGCTGTCTTTATATACAAATTGCTTATTTTTCGAAATTGTTTCAGAATTTTTGGAGTACCATAAGTATGGCGAATTTTCAGATTATTACAAACTATCCTATTTAAGACAGATTCTGTTTTTTATGCATAGTTTGCTTGTTTTGATGAAACTATCGATTTCTATCAGTGGATTAAGCCATGTAAAAGCTATATTACAGTAGCTACAATGCAAAAACAAAATATGAATTGGTTTGCAACAGTACTCAGAGTACTGATTTACTTTATTATACTAACGGATCTTACCGAGCTTTCTATTGAGTTTTGTGTGGATGAAGTGATCAAAGATCGAGGAGGTCACGATATGAGGAGAAGGAGGAGAGGCAAGAGCTAATTCTTGGGGATGCCCAAGGCACCCCAAGTAAATATTCAAGAAGAATCAAGCGTCTAAGCTTGGGGATGCCCCGGAAGGCATCCCATCTTTCTTCAACAAGTATCGGTATGTTTTCGGATTCGTTTCGTTCATGCGATATGTGCAAATCTTGGAGCGTCTTTTGCATTTAGTTTTCACTTTTCTTTTATGCACCATGATGGTATGAGATAGTCCTTATTTGATTAATAGAATGATCATTGCTTTTCACTTATATTTTTTGAGTATGGCTTTATATAATGCTTCATGTGCTTCACTTATATCATTTGAAGTTTGGATTGCATGTTTCTCTTCACTTAGAAAACCGCCATTTGTAGAATGCTCTTTTGCTTCAGTTATATTTGTTAGAGCATGGGCATATCTTTTGTAGAAAGAATTAAACTCTCTTGCTTCACTTATATCTATTTAGAGAGATGACAGGAATTGGTCATTCACATGGTTAGTCATAAAATCCTACATAAAACTAGTAGATTAGTAAATATGATATGTTTGATTCCTTGCAATAGTTTTGCGATATAAAGATGGTGATATTAGAGTCATGCTAGTGGGTAGTTCTGGGTTGTAGAAATACTTGTGTTGAAGTTTGTGATTCCCGTAGCATGCACGTACGGTGAACCGTTATGTAACGAAGTTGGGGCATGAGGTATTTATTGATTCTCTTCCTTATGAGTGGCGGTCGGGGACGAGCGATGGTCTTTTCCTACCAATCTATCCCCCTAGGAGCATGCGTGTAGTACTTTGTTTCAATGACTAATAGATTTTTGCAATAAGTATGTGAGTTATTTATGACTAATGTTGAGTCCATGGATTATACGCACTCTCACCCTTCCATCATTGCTAGCCTCTTCGGTACCGTGCATTGCCCTTTCTCACCTTGAGAGTCGGTGCAAACTTCACCGGTGCATCCAAACCCCGTGATATGATACACTCTATCACACATAAGCCTCATATCTTCCTCAAAACAACCACCATACCTACCTATTATGGCATTTCATAGCCATTCCGAGATATATTGCCACTTTCCATCATCATCATATACATGACTTGAGCATTCATTGTCATATTGCTTTGCATAATCATAAGATAGCTAGCATGTTGTTTTCATGGCTTGTCCGTTTTTTGATGTCATTGCTACGCTAGATCATTGCACATCCCGGTATATCGCCGGAGGCATTCATATAGAGTCATATCTTTGTTCTAGTATCGAGTTGTAAATAAAAGTGTGATGATCATAATTACTAGAACATTGTCCCATGTGAGGTTATCAAAATAAAAGTGGCCAAAGAAGCCCCCCAAAAAGAGAGAGGAGAAAGAAGCCTACAAAAAAAGAAAAAAAGAAAGAAAAAAAATAAAAAAGAGAGAAAAGAGAGAAGGGACAATGTTACTATCCTTTTACCACACTTGTGCTTCACAGTAGCACCATGTTCTTCATATAGAGAGTCTCTTGAGTTATCACTTTCATATACTAGTCGGAATTTTTATTATAGAACTTGGCTTGTATATTCCGATGATGGGCTTCCTCAAATGCCGAAGGTCTTCATGAGCAAGCAAGTTGGATGCACACCCACTTAGTTTCCAGTTTGATCTTTCATACACTTATAGCTCTTAGTGCATCCATAGCCCGTTGATTAGCCGCGTTGATGTGAGACTTCCTCCATTTTTGTCTTCTCCACACAACCTCCACCATCATATTCTATTCCACCTATAGTGCTATATCCATGGCTCACGCTCATGTATTGCATGAAAGTTGAAAAGGTTTGTGAACATCAAAAGTATGAAACAATTGCTTGGCTTGTCATCGGGGTTGTGCATGATTTGAATGCTTCGTGTGGTGAAGATGGAGCATAGCCAGACCATATGATTTTGTAGGGATAACTTTCTTTGGCCATGTTATTTTGAAAAGACATGATTGCTTTATTAGTATGCTTGAAGTATTATTGTCTTAATGTCAAATGATAGAATATTGCTTTGAATCACTCGTGTCTTAATATTCATGCCATAATTAGATTACATGATCGAGATTATGCTAGGTAGCATTCCACATCAAAAATTATTATTTTTATCATTTACCTACTCGAGGACGAGAAGGAATTAAGCTTGGGGATGCTGATACGTCTCCGTCATATCTATAATTTTTGATTGTTCCATGCCAATATTATACAACTTTCATATACTTTTGGCAAGTTTTTATACGATTTTTGGGGACTAACATATTGATCCAGTGCCCAGTGCTAGTTCCTGTTTGTTGTATGTTTTTTGTTTCACAGAAAATCCATATCAAACGGAGTTCAAATGGGATAAAAACTGACGGATATTTTTTTGGAATATATGTGATTTTTGGGAAGAAGAATCAACGCGAGACGATGCCCGAGGGGGCAACGAGGCGCGCCCCAGGGGGTCAGGCGCGCCCTGGGCCCTCGTGGACACCCCTTAAGGTGGATGGTGCCTTTCTTTCGCCGCAAGAAAGCTAATATCTGGATAAAAATCTTGTCAGAATTTCAGCCCAATCCGAGTTACGAATCTTTGGGAATTCAAGAAATGGTGAAAGGGCTGAATCAGGGAACGCGGAAACTGAGAGAGACAGAGAGACAGATCCAATCTTGGAGGGGCTCTCGCCCTCCACCGCCATGGAGGCCATGGACCAGAGGGAAACCCTTCTCCCATCTAGGGCGAAGGTCAAGGAAGAAGAAGAAGAAGGGGGGCTCTCTCCCCCTCTCTCCCGGTGGCGCCGGAATGCCGTCGGGGCCATCATCGTGTGACGGCGATCTACACCAACACCTCCCTCATCTTCACCAACATCTTCATCACCTTCCCCCATCTATCTACAGCGGTCCACTCTCCCGCAACCCGCTGTACACTCTACTTGAACGTGGTGCTTTATGCTTGCTATTATTATCCAATGATGTAGTAAGGGCATTTCCCTACTTTGTGTTTTGGATGATGATGACGACCCTTTGTTGGTCTAATCTAGTACTAAGTGTTTCAGGTTTTCGGTATTTAGGCCTACTTCAGTTAGCTATTCTCTCTAAAAGGAAAAGATCGAAGACGGTATTATCTACGCATTTTATCTCTTTTGGTCGTAGGGAACCCATACTATCAAGAGGGAATCCACATTGGAAAGAGTTGGGGGAATCTTTTCACGTACACTTACCTCACCCCTCTTTTGCCTTCCTTAGTTGTGAGAGAGAGCTCTTCCCTTCTTATCCTACTGCTTACTGTGGCTTCCCAGTGGCTGTACTGCTCTCTGGAGCGGTTGTACCCCTCATTCTTAGTGCTTACCAGTTTTGATGGAGCAGTTGTATCGCTGCTTCCGGGTGGTGGTACCGCCACCATGCTCACCAAAGACTAGGGCGGTTGTTCCGGACAAGTACCGCCCAAGTACCGGTCAGACTTCTGTTTTGGTGCGGTACTCGGGCGATGGTGGCCCGGTTGGTCCGGTCGTACCGGTACAACCGGTGTCCGGAGCGGTTCTACCGCTCAAGACTTAGCCGCCCGAGCGCTCAAGGCCAAGCAGTTGCACCGGTCCTGTACTGCTCGACTACCGCACTCAGGGGTGGCTCCCTACTGTTTCTATGCGGTGGTTGAGCGATGGCTGGGCGGTTGGTCCGGTTGTTCTCCTAAACCAGTACTACCGCCTGGTCGCCCGGTTGTACCGCTTGGTAGGGTTCTGCACATAAACCATGAGTCCCGGTTGTGCCGGGACAAGGAGCGGTTGTACCGCTGCAGTACAGAAAACGCAATAACGGTTGGATTTTTAGGGTTGCTATTTAAGGGTGCTTCTTCCACCTACCACACCTACCTCTTACCTATCTCACTCCACCATTAATGCTACTCAATATCTCTTACCCGATCTCTCTCTCTAGCCACTCAAACTCGTTGATTTTCTAGGGATTGAAGGAGGAGACCTAGATCTACACTTCTACCAAAGAATATTTGCTTCCCCCATACTTTCTTGTGTGGATTTTGTTACTCTTGGGTGTTTGAGCACCCTAGTGAATGAAATATTCCCTAGAGGAAATAATAAAGTTATTATTTATTTCCTTATATCATGATAAATGTTTATTATTCATGCTAGAATTGTATTAAACGGAAACATAATACATGTGTGAATACATAGACAAACAGAGTGTCACTAGTATGCCTCTACTTGACTAGCTCGTTAATCGAAGATGGTTATGTTTCCTAGCCATAGACATGAGTTGTCATTTGATTAACGGTATCACATCATTAGGAGAATGATGTGATTGACTTGACCCATTCCATTAGCTTAGCACTTGATCGTTTAGTTTGCTGCTATTGCTTTCTTCATAACTTATACATGTTCCTATGACTATGAGATTACGCAACTCCCGTTTACCGGAGGAACACTTTGTGTGCTACCAAACGACACAACGTAACTGGGTGATTATAAAGGTTCTCTACAGGTGTCTCCGAAGGTACTTGTTGGGTTGGCGTATTTCGAGATTAGGATTTGTCACTCCGATTGTCGGAGAGGTATCTCTGGGCCCTCTTGGTAATGCACATCACTTAAGCCTTGCAAGCATTGCAACTAATAAGTTAGTTGCGGGATGATGTATTACGGAACGAGTAAAGAGACTTGCCGGTAATGAGATTGAAGTAGGTATTGAGATACCAACGATCGAATCTCGGGCAAGTAACATACCGATGACAAAGGGAACCACGTATGTTGTTATGCGGTCTGACCGATAAAGATCTTCGTAGAATATGTGGGAGCCAATATGAGCATCCAGGTTCCGCTATTGGTTATTGACCGGAGACATGTCTCGGTCATGTCTACATAGTTCTCGAACCCGTAGGGTCTGCACGCTTAAAGTTTCGGAGTCAATATGAGTTTATGTGATTTGATGTACCGAAGGTAGTTCGGAGTCCCGGATGAGATCGGGGACATGACGAGGAGTCTCGAAATGGTCGAGACGTAAAGATCGATATATTGGACGACTATATTCGGACATCGGAAAGGTTTCGAGTGATTCGGGTATTTTCGGGGGTACCGGGTAGTTACGGGAATACGAGGAAGAAGTAATGGGCCTCATGGGCCAAGCGGTGGAAGAGAGGAGGCAGGGCGCGCGGCCCCCCTAGCCCAAACCGAATTCGACTATGGGGCTGACCCCCCTTTCCTCCTTTTCCTCCTTCTCCTTCCTTCTCCTTCTCCTTCTCCTCCTTCCTTTCCTCCTCCTAGTAGGAGTAGGAAAGGGGAGTCGTACTCCTACTACGAGGAGGACTCCTCCTCCTGGCGCGCCCATAGAGGGTCGGCCGGCCTCCCCCTTGCTCCTTTATATACAGGGGCAGGGGGGCACCTCTAGACGCACAAGTTGATCAGTTGATCTCTCCCAGCCGTGTGCGGTGCCCCCCTCCACCATATTCCACCTCGGTCATATCGTAGCGGTGCTTACGCGAAGCCCTGCGTCGGTAGCAACATCATCACTGTCACCACGCCGTCGTGCTGACGGAACTCTCCCGTGAAGCTCTGCTGGATCGGAGTTCGCGGGACGTCATGAGCTGAACATGTGCTGAACTCGGAGGTGCCATGCGTTCGGTACTTGGATCGGTCGGATCATGAAGACGTCCAACTACATCAACCGCGTTGTGCTAACGCTTCCACTTTCGGTCTACGAGGGTACGTGGACAACACTCTCCCCTCTCGTTGCTATGCATCACCATGATCTTGTGTGTGCGTAGGAAATTTTTTGAAATTACTACGTTCCCCAACACCTAGACGGTTGAGGTAACCTCGAAGCCACATTCCATTGTGGTGAAGCTCCGCAGTTTCGTTGGGAGCCTCCAATTGAGTTGTGGACAGAGCCCCAACCTTTTTTGTAAAGGTCCGGTTGCCACCTCCAAGGGCACCAATAGTGGAATCACGGCATTTCGCTTTGTGTGAGGGCGTGAGGAGAATACGGTGGCCCTAGTGGCTTCTTGGGGAGCATTGTGCCTCCACACCGCTCCAACGGAGATGTACTTCCTCTCAAAAGGAAGGAACTTCGGTAACACAACATCGTGTTCATTGGCTCCACTCTTGGTTATTTCATCCCTTTACTTGTGCAAGGTTATTCGTGTTATATACCTTGCTTGCTTGTGTGCTTGTTGTTGTTGCATCATATAGGTTGCCCACCTAGTTGCATATCTAGACAACCTACTTTGATGCAAAGCTTAATTTGGTAAATTGTTTATTCACCTACTTTGAAGAAAAGCTAAAAATTGTTAGTTGCCTATTCACCCCCCCTCTAGTCAACTATATCGACCCTTTCAGATGTGTTGCCATCCTATGATGTCTGAGTAGATTTTTGTTGTCCTATGGGTAATTGGTTAATTGCTATGATTGGTTTAATTTGCTTGTAGTTATGTTGCTGTCCTTTGGTGCCCATCATATGAGCGCGCGCATGGATCACACCACAGGGTTAGTTGTATGTTGATAGGACTATGTATTGGAGGGCAAGAGTGAGAGAAGCTTCAACCTAGCATAGAAATTGATGCATACGGGATTGAAGGGGGACCAATATATCTTAATTCTATGGTTGGGTTTTACCTTAATGAACGTTAGTAGTTGAGGATGCTTGCTAATAGTTCCAATCATAAGTGCATAGAATTCCAAGTCAGGGATGACATGCTAGCAGTGGCCTCTCCCACATAAAACTTGCTATCAGTCTAGTAAAGAAGTCAATTGCTTAGGGACAATCTCGCAACTCCTACCACCACTTTTCCACACTCGCTATTCTATCTTTATTGCTTCTTTAACTAAAATAGCCCCTAGTTTTTATTTACGTGCTCTTTATATTCTTGCAAACCTATCCCGTTACACCTACAAAGTACTTCTAGTTTCATACTAGTTCTAGGTAAAGCGAACGTTAAGCTTGCGTAGAGTTGTATCGGTGGTCAATAGAACTTGAGGGAATATTTGTTCTACCTTTAGCTCCTTGTTGGGTTCGACACTCTTACTTATCGAAAGAGGCTACAGTTGATCCCTTATACTTGTGGGTTACCACTTCCTCATAGTTCGTAGGTTCATCATGGTCTAATAACATGACTTCCAGAAAGGATTACCGTACCACTCTGGTGCGGACCATACTCTAGTTGACCTACAAGGTTCGGTAGTAACTTGATCTAAAGTTTCATGATCATCATCATTAGCTTCCTCACTAATTGGCGTAGGAATCACTAGAACTGATTTTTGTGATGAACTACTTTCCAATTAGGGAGAAGGTACAATTACCTCATCAAGTTCTACATTCCTCCCACACACTTCTTTCAAGAGAAACTTCTCTAGAAAGGATCCATTCTTAGCAACGAATATCTTGCCTTCAGATCTGTGATAGAAGTTGTACCCAACAGTTTCCTTTGGGTATCCTAAGAAGACACATTTCTCCGATTTAGGTTCGAGCTTATCCGGTTGAAACTTTTTCGCATAAGCATCATAGCCCCAAACTTTAAGAAATGACATCTTAGGTTTGTTGCTAAACCACAGTTCATATGGTGTTGTCTCAACAGATTTAGATGGTTCCCTATTTAACGTGAATGCAGTTGTCTCTAATGCATAACCCCAAAACGATAGTGGTAAATCGGTAAGAGACATCATAGATCTCACCATATCTAATGAAGTACGGTTATGACGTTCGGACACACCAATACACTATGGTGTTCCAGGTGGCGTGAGTTGCGAAACTATTCGATATTGTTTCAACTAAAGGCCAAACTCGTAACTCAAATATTTCATCTCCGCGATCAGATCGTAGAAACTTTATTTTCTTGTTACAATGATTCTCCATTTCACTCTAAAATTCTTTGAACTTTTCAAATGTTTCAGACTTGTGTTTCATTAAGTATATACTCATATCTGCTCAAATCATCTGTGAAGGTCAGAAAACAATGATACCCGTCGCGAGCCTCAGCACTCATCGGACCGCATACATCGGTATGTATTATTTCCAATAATTCAATGGCTCACCCAATTGTTCCGGAGAACGGAGTCTTAGTCATCTTGCCCATGAGGCATGGTTCGCAAGCATCAAATGATTCATAATCAAGTGATTCCAAAAGTCCATCCGCATGAAGTTTCTTCATGTGCTTTACACCAATATGACCTAAAGGACAATGCCACAAGTATGTTGCACTATCATTATCAACTTTGCATCTTTTGGCATCAATATTATGAATATGTGTATCATTACGATCGAGATTCAATAAACATTTATATTAAGTGTATGACTATAGAAGGTTTTATTCATGTAAACAGAACAACAATTATTCTTTGACTTAAATGAATAACCATGTTGCAATGAACATGATACAATCATATTCATGCTCAACGCAAACACCAAATAACATTTATTTTAGGTTCAACACTAATCCCGAAGGTAAAAGCAGTGTGCGATGGTGATCTTATCAACCTTGGAATCATTTCCAACACACATCGTCACCTTGCCCTTAACTATTCTCTGTTCATTTTGCAACTCCTGTTTCGAGTTACTAATCTTAGCAACTGAACCAGTATCAAATACCCTAGGGTTACTATGAACACTAGTAAAGTACACATCAATAACATGTACATCAAATATACTTTTGTTCACTTTGCCATCCTTCTTATCCGCCAAGTATTTGGGGTAGTTCCGCTTCCAGTAACCATTCCCTTTGCAGTAGAAGCACTCAGTTTCAGGCTTTGGTCTAGCTTTGGGCTTCTTTACGACAGTGGCAACTTGCTTGCCATTCTTCTTGAAGTTCCCTGTCTTTCCCTTGCCCTTTTACTCGAAACTAGTGGTCTTGTCAACGATCAACACTTGATGCTTTTTCTTGATTTCTACATTCGCCAATTTCAGTATCGTGAAGAGCTTGGGAATCGTTTTCCATTATCCCTTGCATATTATAGTTCATCACAAAGTTCTAGTAACTTGGTGATAGTGACTAGGGAACTCTGTCAATCACTATCTGTCAGATTACGGGTTCCGGCAAAACCCTTGAGGTTCGAACACTGGGGTGTGCACGAAGATCTTTCCCCCCAGCTCATGCTCTCACAACGATCTCAAAGCCTAGCTCGCCAAACCCGAAGAACAAGGGACACAAGAGTTTATAGTGGTTCGGGCCACCAATGTGGTGTAAGCTGGGAATGAACGATTACAAGGGAAGAACCGCCTCCTGAGGAGAGGTGCTCTTGAGCTCGATGAGCTTGTGTTGCTGGGATGGTCTGAATGATCCGATCATGGATGAGCCGATCCCGGACTACGGTGGTGGCTAGTCCTATTTATAGAGGCCCGGGTCCTCTCCCCAAATATTAGGTGGGAAGGGATCCCGCAACGGCGAATTCAAAGGGGGACAACGAGTACAAGTTATCCTGACAAAAGGTGGTCTTCGCCTGCCAAAGGTTCTGGTGGTGACGCCGTCGTGGGCTCCATGATGACCTCCGTCCTGCCGTCCTACTAGTCTTGGTTTCGTTGCACCGATATGGAAACCTTTACCCGATGCCTCGAGACTCCTCGTCTACGCCTGTTCCTTTAGCACCAAAGAGGCAACTGGTGCTCTGTGCCTGCTGGTGCCCACTTGGCACCTGCATGGCCTTGGTCGTCATGAATCAAGTCACGGGAACCTGACGAGGTGCCCCTCACCTTGATCTCTCCGCTCCTCGCGAGCCAGCCTAGTGAGGCTGCCCCTGAGGAGGTCTTGTGTCGTCCACCTCGCGAGGCTTGGCCCCTCGTGAGGGTCTTGAGTGTTTGTTGGTGAAGATGGGTCGTACCAGGCCACTAGGGGAGCCACGCCATGGGCCGCAGGCAGGCAAGTCTGGGGACCCCCGTTCCCAGATCGCCGATAGTAGCCCCCGGGCCCAAGGCGTGCTCGGTCTTGGCTTCGAGGCAAAGCCAAGGGGCATGTGTGGAGCGCCATGGGCCCCAACAGCCTGTGACCTTGATTGACGTGTGGCGACTGACGGGACGTGGGCGTCTCCGCTTCCCCATGTTGCCTCGGCAACTGCCCGACTTGACAAAGGCTGGCGTGCGCCGTGGTGTCTTCATTACTTGCCTTCGTCTTGTTCCAGATCCCCTCTCTTGCTCTTCTCCCCAAGTCTCCAGGCCTGCGCCAGTCTTCCTCCAAGCCCGCCATCGATGGCACCTAGCAAGACAAAGGCCACCCTTCCACTCTCCTAGTATGAGCCAGCTCTGAGCACGCTCACCGTCTCGGAGAAGAACCTCGTCGCCACACTCCTGATGATGGCGAAGGGAGCCGATAAGAAGAGAAAGACCGCGGTTCGGGTTGGCTCCGCCAGCCGGAGGCCTCTAACAACACCTTATATCCTTTCTTCATGAGTAGTGTCGTGGCGAGTTTGGTTCCCCCTTCTCTGACTTCTTCTACTCCGTCCTCAGCCATTACAATCTGCATGCCCTCCATCTTCATCCCAACTATGTCCTCCTTATGTCAACTTTTGCCTTCTATGGTGAGGCATACGTCGGGGTGATACCGTCCGTGGCGCTGCTGCGCCACTCCTTCTATCTTCGGATCAAGGACAACCATTGCTCGGGGTGTGCCAACTTCATTGCGGCCAACAAGACCAACACGATCTCGAAGGCCGGTAAGAAGGCCGAGGGCTTCGGGAGCAAGTGGGTCCTGATGGACGCAAAGTGCTCCCACCCCCGGCTCGTGTTGTTGACCGGGATGCCTATGTCCCACGACGGGTAGTTCCGCGCTCGGCTCACCGACCCCCGGGCAGAGCACGTGCTAGAAAAGATGACCGCCGATCTGAAGCCTGGCGACCCAAATGCGGCGAAGCTGACGGGGGCCATGATTGTCAAGGAGTTCATATCGCAGCGCGTGGCTCCGCTCTAGTCGCGCCCACGCCCCTTGTGGAAGCTCGGGGACGGGGTGAAGACCTCGCCTGCCTCCAGAAGCCTTGTCTGAGGAGGAACTGGGCACGGCTCTCCGCTCCCTGGCCGGGGACAACCAGGGGTACCCTCCTGACTCCTTTGTTCCTCTATACCACAGCCCCGACGGAGCGAAGGTTGCTGCCGCCATGTCCGTCTTTGATGGGCGTGGGCTCGTGCCGCTGGCGCCTTCTGATGCTCCCGTAGCGATGACCCCAGTGGTGGTGTCCTCCGGCAGCTCTGACGAGGAGGAGGAGCAGGACTCGGAGGCGACCCCGGAGGGGACCGGGGAGACCTCCCCTCTGCGCAAGGCCGATCTCCTCCGTGCCCTGCCTGATGATGACGACGCCGGCGACCATCCGGTGAGGGAGGTCCTGCTCCCTGCTAGGGTCACCACCAGGTCCAAGGTCACCCCCTCGAAGAACTCACCGACGGTGATTCCGACGAAGAGCAGGTCGGCACTAGTCACCCAGGGCGACGCTCCTCCCCTGGAGTCGTCCGCTGCTGCCGCTGAGCCGGCTGCTGCCTCCTCATCTGCTCCTGGGGCCCGCGCACCGGCGCTCCAGACCATGGGGCCCTTGGGCTCCCTACTCCTGAAGAGGTCGGACTACGCTGTCATGGACCAGTAAGCATCTCGTCCTAACTTTGTTCTTGCTCTTGCTTCTGTTGCTGCTTCCTAATGTTCCTCCCTTGCATTACTAGGCCGACGCTATCAGCAAAGAAGAAGAGGGAGGGGGCGAGCACATCCTCGTGTGCCCAGCAGCCTGGCCTGGCTGTACCCCCTCCGGCACAGAAAGGCGGTGAAGGCGCCAACACTTCTCCCGCTCGGTCGTCCTCGTGAGGCCAAGTGGACAAGCCTCAGGAGAAAGCGATCTCCTTGGCCAAGATGGCTCCGGAGGTGCCTATCCCCATCTCGCCCATTGACGCAGCCAAGGTTCAGGAGACCCTAGCTACACATCATGTCGTCTCCAGCTAGCAGGTCTTGGCGACGACGCAGCCTCCTCCTTTGGTTGGATCGCTGGCCCGCGATCCTTCCGCTCCGCCCGATGCCTTGGAGGAGGCCCTTTCCGCGCTGGCGTGGCTTTGGGGCGACCTCCAAGGCGCTGACCGCCGACTGATGGTGGGGCGCCTTGAAGTGATCTCTAGTTGGTTGTTATCCGACGCGTCTGTTAGGACAGCGATGAGCCAAACAGTGGCAGCTGCCGAGGAGGACTAGCGGGCCGCTGAATGAGCCGCGGCCGCCCATGAGGTGGCGCTGAAGGACGCCGAGGCTACCAAGAAGCATTGCGGGTCGATGGAGGCCGAGCTGGAGACCATGTGCAACGAGCGCGCAGCCGAGGCTCACGGTCGCAAGGCGGAGGAGGAGAAGATGAAGGCCTGAGAAGACACCATCGTCAGTCATGACGCCGAGCTGGAGCAATCGGCGAGGGCGCATGCCGTGGAGCGCAACCGCCTGGAGAAGCTAGAGAAGAAGATGGCAACGGAGAAAGCCCAGCCGGAGGCCAAGGTGGAGATTCTGGCCGAGGATCACGCAGCCTTCAAGTCCCTTGAGGAGAGATCCCGTGAGGCGCTGAAGGTGCTCTACAAGAAGGGCTTGGAGAAGCCGCTGGCGACGGACGATGAAGGCCCCGCCCAGCTGCTTCCTTATCTTGTCGTGGCGCTCGAGGGTGTCGTCACCGGGAACGTCCCCAGGGTGGAGGGGGAAGCCCTCGCGTTTCTTCTTCGGCTCTGACGCGCGTCTTCAGCCACCTGCATCTTCGTGACCCTGACGCCGACCTCAGCGAGGTGCTCGAGCCCGTAGAGGAGGGGCGCTGCGCAGCTGCTGCCGCAGCTGTGGAGGGCCAGGTGGAGACCCTGTTGAAGAAGTTCCTCGCCATCGAGCCTGTTCCTCCAACCGGTGGCCCCACCGACCCTGCGATTGAGGCCGACGACACGGCCGACGGTGATGCTGCTGGCGGGGAGGCTCTCGCTGACGACAGTGCCCAAGGCGGAAGAGAAGGCTTGCTGGTGAAAAATAGCGCTCCTTCTTGTTTTACTTTCATGTGAGATTTCCTGTGACATGAGACATGCCTCGTGGAGGCGTTAAAACTCTGACGTTTTGGGGAAAATGTTGTGTAATAATTTATTTAGGTTTTGCGGTTTCCTTCCCGTTTGCTTCATGTTCTATGTTGGTAGGGCCCGACCCCACGCATACCTCAGCCGCCATTGGGCCGTCCGGATCACCAGGACGGACCAAGGAGTGAGGGGCTACATGGCCATTTAGGCTCTTGAGTCGTGATGCTCAGGAGTCCCCCTTGACGCGCAAACATCCTGCGGCAAGGATTCGCTGAGGTAGGCCTTGGTGTTCTATGTCAGCAGGGCCCGACCCCATGCATACCTCAGCCGCCATTGGGCCGTCCGGATCACCAGGACGGACCAAGGAGTGAGGGGCTACGTGGCCAGTTAGGCTCTTGAGTCGCGATGCTCAGGAGTCCCCCTTGACGCGCAAACATCCTACGGGAAGGATTACCTGAGGTAGGCCTTGGTGTTCTACATCGGCAGGGCCCAACCCCGCACATACTTGAGCCGCCATTGGGCCGACCGGATCACCAGGACAGGCCAAGGAGTGAGAGGCTACGTGGCCAATTAGGCTCCTGAGTTGCGATGCTTAGGAGTCCCCCTTGGCGCGCAAACATCCTGCGGGAAGGAGTCGCTGAGGAAGGCCTTGGTGTTCTACGTCGGCAGTGCCTGACCCCGCGTATACCTCAGCCGCCATTGGGCCGTCCGGATCACCAGGATGGACCAAGGAGTGAGGGGCTACGTGTCCAATTAGGCTCCTGAGTCGCGATGCTCAGGAGTCCCCCTTGACGCGCAAACACCCACGGGAAGGAGTCGCTGAGGTAGACCTTGGTGTTCTACATCGGTAGGGCCCGACCCCGCGCATACCTCGGCCTCCATTGGGCCATCCGGATCTCCAGGACGGACCAAGGAGTGAGGAGCTACGTGGCCAGTTAGGCTCCTGAGTTGCGATGCTCAGGAGTCCCCCTTGACATGCAAACATCCTGCGTGAAGGAGTTGCTGAGGTAGGCCTTGGTGTTCTATGTCGGCAGGGCCCGACCCCGTGCATACCTCAGCCGCCATTGGGTCGTCCGGGTCACCAGAATAGACGAAGGAGTGAGCAGCTACGTGGCCAGTTAGGCTCTTGAGTTGCGATGCTTAGGAGTCCCCCTTGACGCTCAAACAACCTTCATACCTGGCCTCGACGAGGTCCCGCTCGGGAGTGGTGCGCGGTGACCAGGTCCGAGGGACCTGGCAGGGCGGCGTACGCTAGGCAGGACCTGAGTGTAGCCCCGGTGCCCAGCCTCCTCACATGACTCTCCCGAGGGGAAAGAGTTGCAGTGAGGCTGGACACTGAGCCGGGTGGCTCCCTGAGGTTGGTACGGCCATGGGGCCACCCTCAGTTGTTTATCCCCAGCACGGAGCATAACGCTTCCGCACTTGCACGGGCATAGCCGCTCCTCGACCGTGTCGACTACCAGCGCGGAGCATGGTGCTTCCACTAGTGTGTTGGTGAGGGATCCCTCTGAGTGGAGCCCCCGGGGCATGTACAGCCCCTCCCTGACATGTGGCTTGCACGGTAGGGCTAGACGAGGTGTGTCTGGGCACCCGTGAGCCAGCGCAGGACTCACAAGGCCCTACCCCAAGGTGGGTTGCGCCTGGTGTTGATTCTTGATAGCTTTAGCGGTCCTTCAAGATTGTTAGGCAACCTGCGCCGGACGAATTTCCTGAGGTGGTCGCATGAGGAGGCCAGACACCAATGACCTTAGGAGGTGACGTGAATGGGGCCGCCCCGCCAGACAGAGCTCAGTCGTTGGTTTTATCGACGCTGCAGGGACGGATCCAAGCACAGACACCGTGCCTAGCCTACTCATGCGAGGGATCCTAAGGAAAGACAACCGGCCGCGGCTCCCGTGATAATGAGGGCGGTCGCGGCCAGTGTATCAGATAAGCAAGTGATAGTCATAGAACGACTTAAGCAAAGCAGCAGGTTAGCGCAGATATATTTAAGAACGATACATACCACCGGGACGGACCCGAGCGGCCTAGGGATGATGCAGCCTGAGGGGCGTCCCCAGTAGGGTAAGCTAGAGATGCAAAAAGATACATGCCGCATGGGCAAGCCCATGCGACCTGGGAATGATGCAGCTCGAGGGGCACTCCCAGCTGAGTAAGCTAGAAAATGTCACTTGGTACCATTGTCGAAGGAGTGTTGAAGGAAATGTGCAGCAAAGCACGCCTCCACATGGTACCCGAGTGCCTCCCTCGTGATGTTGGCTAGGTCTGAGGCCCTCCAGAAGAGAGCCCCCAAGCCTTGCCCGAGGAGGGCGCCAGGCGCGCCTTCCTATGCGAGGAAGGGAGGCGCCCCAGCTTCGGGCGCGGATCCTGAGGTGGTGTCACTGGAGACACCGCTCTCCTGAGGACCTGGGTGGAGTAGCTGCTTCTTCTTCTTGGGGATGGCCTCAGGAGGGTACGGGGAGCCTGCGTTGTCTGGGTCTCCGATTACTGCGGCTTGGAAGGCGCGCTCCAGGGAGCACACCACATCTCTTTCTTCACAGGGGACCATGATGACTCCGCCGCTTCCTGGCTTCTTGAGGACGTTGTAGCCGTGGTGGGTCACTACCATGACCTTGGCCAATGCTGGATACCCAAGGATGGCATTGTACGGTAGACGGATGTGGGCGACGTCAAAGTTGATGAGCTCGGTGTGGTAGTTGTCGCGCTGGCCGAAGGTGACAGGGAGGCGCACCTGCCCTAAAGGGGTGGTGGAGCTCTCGGTCACTCCTGAGAAGGGTTTGGTAGGCTGAAGTGATGTCTACTACACAACCTTCTTCTTGTAGACGTTGTTTGGCCTCCAAGTGCAGAGGTTTGTAGGACAGTAGCAAATTTCCCTCAAGTGGATGACCTAAGGTTTATCAAACCGTAGGAGGCGTAGGATGAAGATGGTCTCTCTCAAGCAACCCTGCAACCAAATGACAAAGAGTTTCTTGTGTCCCCAACACACCCAATACAATGGTAGATTGTATAGGTGCACTAGTTCGGAGAAGACATGGTGATACAAGTGGTATATGGATGGTAGATAAAGATAATTGTAATCTGAAAATATAAAAACAGCAAGGTATCTAATGATAAAAGTGAGCACAAACGGTATTGCAGTGCGTTGAAACAAGGCCTAGGGTTCATACTTTCACTAGTGCAAGTTCCCTCAACAATAATAACATAATTGGATCATATAACTATCCCTCAATATGCATCAAGGAGTCACTCCAAAGTCACTAATAGCGGAGAACAAACGAAGAGATTATGGTAGGGTACGAAACCACCTCAAAGTTATTCTTTCTGATCAATCTATCATAGAGTTCGTACTAGAATAACACCTTAAGACACAAATCAACCAAAACCCTAATGTCACCTAGATACTCCAATGTCACCTCAAGTATCCGTGGGTATGATTATACGATATGCATCACACAATCTCAGATTCATCTATTCAAACCAACACAAAGAACTTCAAAGAGTGCCCCAAAGATTATACCGGAGAGTCAAGACGAAAATGTGTGCCAACCCCTATGCATAGGTTCATGGGCGGAACCCGCAAGTTGATCACCAAAACATACATCAAGTGGATCAATAGAATACCCCATTTTCACCACGGGTATCCCACGCAAGACATACATCAAGTGTTCTCAAATCCTTAAAGACTCAATCCGATAAGATAACTTCAAAGGGAAAACTCAATCCATTACAAGAGAATAGAGGGGGGAGAAACATCATAAGATCCAACTATAATAGCAAAGCTTGCGATACATCAAGATCGTGCCACCTCAAGAACAAGAGAGGGAGATCAAACACATAGCTACTGTTACATACCCTCAGCCCTGAGGGTAAACTACTCCCTCCTCGTCATGGAGAGCGCCGGGATGATGAAGATGGCCACCGGTGAGGGATTCCCCCTCCGACAGGGTGCCGGAACGGGTCTACATTGGTTTTTGGTGGCTACGGAGGCTTATGGCGGTGGAACTCCCGATCTATTGTGCTCCTCGAAGTTTTTAGGGTATATGGATATATATAGGAGGAAGAATTACGTCCGTGGATCTCCGGGCTGTCCACGAGGCAGGGGGGGCGTGCCGAGGGGGGTGGGCGCGCCCCCACCCTCATGGGCAGCCTGGGACTCTCCTGGTCCATCTCCGATACTCTGTGGGCTTCTTCTGGTCCAAAAATAAGTTCCGTGAAGTTTCAGGTCAATTGGACTCCGTTTGATTTTCCTTTTCTGCGATACTCTAAAACAAGGAAAAAACAGAAACTGGCACTGGGCTCTGGGTTAATAGCTTAGTCCCAAAAATAATATAAAAGTGCATAATAAATCCCATAAACATCCAAAACAGATAATATAATACCATGGAACAATCAAAAATTGTAGATACGTTGGAGACGTATCAGCATCCCCAAGCTTAATTCCTGCTCGTCCTCGAGTAGGTAAATGATAAAAATAGAATTTTTGATGTGGAATGCTACCTAACATATTTCTCTAAGTAATTCTCTTCATTTTGGCATGAATGTTCAGATCCATAACATTCAAGACAAAAGTTTAATATTGACATAAAAATAATAATACTTCAAGCATACTAACTAAGCAATCATGTCTTCTCAAAATAACATGTACAAAGAAAGTTATCCCTACAAAATCATATAGTCTGGCTATGCTCCATCTTCACCACACAAAGTATTTAAATCATGCACATCCCTGATGACAAGCCAAGCAATTGTTTCATACTTTTGGTGTTCTCAAACCTTTTCAATCTTCACACAATACATGAGCGTGAGCCATGGACATAGCACTATATGTGGAATAGAATGGTGGTTGTGGAGAAGACAAAAAGGGAGAAGATAGTCTCACATCAACCAGGCGTATTAACGGTGGCTTTGCCACAAATACAATGTCAACTACATGATCATGCATAGCAATATGACAATGATGGAGCGTGTCATAATAAACGGAATGGTGGAGAGTTGCATGGCAATATATCTCGGAATGGCTATGAAAATGCCATGATAGGTAGGTATGGTGGCTGTTTTGAGGAAGGTATATGGTGTGTTTAAGGTACCGGCGAAAGTTGCGCGATACTAGAGAGGCTAGCAATGGTGGAAGGGTGAGAGTGCGTATAATCCATGGACTCAACATTAGTCATAAAGAACTCACATACTTATTGCAAAAATCTATTAGTTATCAAAAGAAAGTACTATGTGCATGCTCCTAGGGGGATAGATTGGTAGGAAAAGACCATCGCTCATCCCCGACCGCCACTCATAAGGAAGACAATCAATAAATAAATCATGCTCCGACTTCGTCACATAACGGTTCACCATACGTGCATGCTACGGGAATCACAAACTTCAACACAAGTATTTCTAAAATTCACAACTACTCAACTAGCACAACTTTAATATCACTATCTCCATATCTCAAAACAATCATCAAGTATCAAACTTCTCTTAGTATTGAATGCACTTATATGAAAGTTTTTATTATACCCCACTTGGATGCCCATCATATTAGGAATAGTTTCATAACCAAAGCAAACTACCATGCTGTTCTAAAGACTCTCAAAATAATATAAGTGAAGCACGAGAGTTCATCTATTTCTTCAAAATAAAACCACCACCGTTCTCTAAAAAGATATAAGTGAAGCACTAGAGCAAATGACAAACCACTCCAAAAGATATAAGTGAAGATCAATGAGTAGTTGAACAATTATGCAACTATGTGAAGACTCTCTAACATTTAAGAATTTCAGGTCTTGGTATTTTATTCAAACAGAAAGCAAAACAAAAGTAAATAAAATGACGCTCCAAGCAAAACACATATCATGTGGCGAATAAAAATATAGCTCCAAGTAAAGTTATCGATGAACGAAGACGAAAGAAGGGATGCCTTCTGGGGAATCCCCAAGCTTAGGCTCTTGGTTGTCCTTGAATATTACCTTGGGGATCCTTGGGAATCCCCAAGCTTTGGCTCTTGCCACTCCTTATTTCATAGTCCATCAAATCTTTACCCAAATCTTGAAAACTTCACAATATAAAACTTAACAGAAAACTCGTAAGCTCCGTTAGCGAAAGAAAACAAAACACCACTTCAAGTTACTGTAATGAACTCATTATTTATTTATATTGGTGTTAAACCTACTTTATTCCAACTTCTATATGGTTTATGAACTCTTTTACTAGCCATAGATTCATCAAAATAAGTAAACAACACATGAAAAACAGAATCTGTCAAAAACACAACAGTGTGTAGTAATCTGTCCCTAACGCAAACTTATGGAACCTCAAAAATTCTAAAATAAATTTCTGGACGTGAGTAATTTATCTATTAATCATCTGCAAAAATAATTAACTATATAGCACTCTCCAATAAAAAATGACAGCAATTCTCGTGAGTGCTAAAGTTTCTGTTTTTTACAGCATGATCGCAAAAACTTTCCCCAAGTCTTCCCAAAGGTTCTACTTGGCACAAACACTAATTAAAAGCATAAAAGAACATCTAAACAGAGGCTAGATGAATTATTTATTACTAAACAGGAACAAAAATGTAGGAACAAAATAAAATTGGGTTGCCTCCCAACAAGCGCTATCGTTTAACGCCCCTAGCTAGGCATGATGATTTAACTGATGCTCACATAAAGGATAAGAATGGAAACATAAAGAGAGCATCATGAAGAATATGAATAGCACATTTAAGTCTAACCCACTTCATATTCATAGGGATTTTGTGATCAAACAACTTGTGGGAACAATAATCAACTAGCATAGGAAGGTAAAACAAACATAACTTCAAAACTTTAAGCACATAGAGAGGAAACTTGATATTATTGCAATTACTACAAGCATATATTCCTCCCTCATAATAATTTCCAGTAGCATCATGAATGAATTCAACAATATAACCATCACATAAAGCATTCTTTTCATGATCTACAAGCATAGAAAATTTACTACTCTCCACATAAGCAAAATTCTTCTCAATCGGAATAGTGGGAGTATCATAAGACACTCGAATACTATAAATTGTTTCCACATTAAAATAGTAATGTTCAGGAAAAGGATAATCATAATCATGAAAAGTTTTATAAATATAATCATCACTACTTTTTATAGCATATGTATCATCACAATAATTATCGTAAGTAGCAACTTTGTTCTCATCATAATCGATTGAAACCTCTTCCAAGATAGTGGAATCATCACTAAATAAAGTCATGACCTCTCCAAATCCACTTTCATAATTATCATAATAAGATTCAACATCCTCAAAATAGTGGGATCATTACTTCCTAAAGTTGACACTTTCCAAACCCACTTTCATTAATATAATCATCATAAGTAGGAGGCATGCTATCATCATAACAAATTTGCATATCAAAACTTGGGAGACTAAAAATATCATCTTCATTAAACATAGCATCCCCAAGCTTGGGAGAAACATTAATTGCAGCAAATATATTCTCAAACATGTCATTCTCATCAAACATAGCATCCCCAAGCTTGGGCCTTTTCATATCATAAGCATAATCACCCTCATCATTAATAGTATGGATAGCACCGATAGTATAGAAATTATCATCATCACAATGAGTAATAGGAGAATGATCATTTGAGAGGGACACCCTTTTACCTTAGCTTCTCCGTCTTTTCTTTTTCTTCTTCAAATCATGTGTGGGTTCAATCCTCTTTTTGGAGCTCCTGAGATTGGTTGAATAGAAAGCTCCTCCTCGTTACCTGATTCATCATAAGAAATAATAGGAGGATATTGGGAAGTCTCTTCCCTTTCATTGATATTCTCTTCATATTCTATTTGTTTTCTTTTCTTTATGTAATTGGCAATATAAGGATTTTCAATGAAATTCACCGCACAATACATATAAATTTCTTCTAGATCAATATCAAGGAATTTCTCAAGGTTATATTATGGAATAATCTTAGTTTGACGTTTCATTTCTTCATAACCCAAAAGAAAACTAAGTTCATTATAATGTGCAAGGGAAATCAAGTCATCACAATTTTTGGACACGGTTCGATCATGAAACAATTTGCATTTGATATTTAAATGACCATGTTCATTGCAAAGTTCACAAGTATGGCTAAGAAATTTTAAATTTTCACCACTAACATTTATCCTTTCTTGCAACCATTTAGTTTCTAAATGCTTATGCCTCTTGCAATATCTATCTTCCCTATTTGGTGTGTTCTTGCAAACCCAATGCACTCTAGAATAATTGACATGTTTATAGGAGGCATTTTCATCATAACTAGTGCAATCATCATTAGTACTACGGATATTCAAGGAGTTCATACTAACAACATTGCAATCATGCTCATCATTCAAAGATTTTGTGCCAAAATTTTTAATGCATTCTTCTTCTAACACTTCGGCACAATTTTCCTTCCCATGATACTCACGAAAGATATTAAAAATATGAAGCATATCAGGTAAACTCAGTTCCATTTTTTATTGTTTTCTTTTATAAACTAAACTAGTGATAAAACAAGAAACAAAAAGATTCGATTGCAAGATCTAAAGATATACCTTCAAGCACTCACCTCCCCCGCAACGGCGCCAGAAAAGAGCTTGATGTCTACTACACAACCTTCTTCTTCTTGTAGAAGTTGTTGGGCCTCCAAGTGCAGAGGTTTGTAGGACAGTAGCAAATTTCCCTCAAGTGGATGACCTAAGGTTTATCAATCCGTAGGAGGCGTAGGATGAATATGGTCTCTCTCAAGCAACCCTGCAACCAAATAACAAAGAGTCTCTTGTGTCCCCAACACACCCAATACAATGGTAGATTGTATAGGTGCACTAGTTCGGCGAAGAGATGGTGATACAAGTGGTATATGGATGGTAGACAAAGGTAATTGTAATCTGAAAATATAAAAACAGCAAGGTAACTAATGATAAAAGTGAGCACAAACGGTATTGCAATGCGTTGAAACAAGGCCTAGGGTTCATACTTTCACTAGTGCAAGTTCCCTCAACAATAATAACATAATTGGATCATATAACTATCCCTCAATATGCAACAAAGAGTCACTTCAAAGTCACTAATAGCGGAGAACAAACGAAGAGATCATGGTAGTGTACGAAACCACCTCAAAGTTATTCTTTCTGATCAATCTATCATAGAGTTCGTACTAGAATAACACCTTAAGACACAAATTAACCAAAACCCTAATGTCACCTAGATACTCCAATGTCACCTCAAGTATCCGTTGGTATGATTATACGATATGCATCACACAATCTCAGATTCATCTATTCAAACCAACACAAAGAACTTCAAAGAGTGCCCCAAAGATTCTACCGGAGAGTCAAGACGAAAACGTGTGCCAACCCCTATGCATAGGTTCATGGGCGGAACCCGCAAGTTGATCACCAAAACATACATCAAGTGGATCAATAGAATACCCCATTGTCACCACGGGTATCCCATGCAAGACATACATCAAGTGTTCTCAAATCCTTAAAGACTCAATCCGATAAGATAACTTCAAAGGGAAAACTCAATCCTTACAAGAGAATAGAGGGGGAGAAACATCATAAGATCCAACTATAATAGCAAAGCTCACGATACATCAAGATCGTACCACCTCAAGAACACGAGAGAGAGAGAGAGAGATCAAACACATAGCTACTGGTACATACCCTCAGCCCCGAGGGTAAACTACTCCCTCCTCGTCATGGAGAGAGCCGGGATGATGAAGATGGCCACCGGTGAGGGATTCCCCCTCCGACAGGTTGCCGGAATGGGTCTAGATTGGTTTTTGGTGGCTACGGAGGCTTCTGGCAGCGGAACTCCCGATCTATTGTGCTCCCCGAAGTTTTAGGGTATATGGATATATATAGGAGGAAGAAGTACATCGGTGGATCTCCGTGCTGTCCACGAGGCAGGGGGCGTGCCCAGGGGGGTGGGCGCGCCCTCCACACTCGTGGGCAGCCCGGGACTCTCCTGGTCCATCTCCGATACTCTGTGGGCTTCTTCTGGTCCTAAAATAAGTTCCGTGAAGTTTCAGGTCAATTGGACTCCGTTTGATTTCCTTTTCTGTGATACTCTAAAACAAGGAAAAAACAGAAACTGGGTCTGGGCTCTGGGTTAATAGGTTAGTCCCAAAAATAATATAAAAGTGCATAATAAAGCCCATAAACATCCAAAACAAATAATATAATAGCATGGAACAATCAAAAATAATATATACGTTGGAGACGTATCATGCAGCTGGTCATATGGCACTTGGAGGTTGTCGAACGTCTCGACGGATAGGACACTGAGTCCTGTGCCGCCATCGATGAGGTTCTTGGTGACTTGGACGTTGCTAATGACGGGTGAATAGAGCATCGGGAGGATCTCGGCGGTCGCCGCGCACTTGAGTTGGTTCGCCGAGCTGAAGGTGATGGCGTACTTGGACCACCTGAGCGGACGCGTGGCCTCTGGCCTGGGGAGGGCCGCATTCACCTCACGAGCAAACTGCTTGAAGATGCGCTGGGAAGCTGGGGCTTGTACACCACCCAAGATGTAGCCGATAGCGCGTTGCTACCTCTTGAGCACTTGCGTTGGTTTTTCCTTGAAGAGGAAAGGGTGATGCAGCAAAGTAGCGTAAGTATTTCCCTCAGTTTTTGAGAACCAAGGTATCAATCCAGTAGGAGGCCATGCACGAGTCCCTCGCACCTACGCAAATAAATAAATCCTCGCAACCAACGCGATAAGGGGTTGTCAATCCCTACACGTTCACTTACGAGAGTGAGATCTGATAGATATGATAAGATAATATTTTTGGTATTTTTATGATAAAGACGCAAAGTAAAATAAAAGGCAATAAAAATAACTAAGTATTGGAAGATTAATATGATAGAAGATAAACCCAGGGGCCATAGGTTTCACTAGTGGCTTCTCTCAGGAGCATAAGTATTCACGGTGGGTAAACAAATTACCGTTGAGCAATTCACAGAATTGAGCATAGTTATGAGAATATCTAAGTATGATCATGTATATAGGCATCACATCCGAGACAAGTAGACCGACTCCTGCCTGCATCTACTACTATTACTCCACACATCGACCGCTATCCAGCATGCATCTAGAGTATTAAGTTCAAGAGAACAGAGCAACGCTTTAAGCAAGATGACATGATGTAGAGGGATAAACTCATGCAATATGATGAAAACCCCATCTTGTTATCCTCGATGGCAACAATACAATACGTGCCTTGCTGCCCCTACTATCACTGGGAAAAGACACCGCCAAGATTGAACCCAAAGCTAAGCACTTCTCCCATTGCAAGAAAGATCAAGCTAGTAGGCCAAACCAAACTGCTAATTCGAAGAGACTTGCAAAGATAACCAATCCTACATAAAAGAATTCAGAGAAGATTCAAATATTTTTCATAGATAAACTGATCATAAACCCAGAATTCATCGGTCTCAACAAACACACCACAAAAGAAGATTACATCGAATAGATCTCCACAAGAGAGGGGGAGAACTTTGTATTGAGATCCAAAAACAGAGAAGAAGCCATCTAGCTAATAACTATGGAACCGTAGGTCTGAGGTAAACTACTCACACTTCAACGGGGAGACTATGGTGTTGATGTAGAAGCCCTCCGTGATCGATACCCCCTCCGGCGGAGCTCCGGAACAGGCCCCAAGATGGGATCTCGTGGATACAGAAAGTTACAGTGGTGGAATTAGGGTTTTGGCTCCGTATCTGGTAGTTTGGGAGTACATAGGTATAAATAGGAGGAAGGAGTACGTTGGTGGAGCAACAGGGGGCCCACGAGGGTGGAGGGCGCTCCTGGGGGTGTAGGCGCGCCCCCTACCTCATGGCCTCCTCGTTGATTGCTTGACGTAGGGTCCAAGTCCTCTGGATCATGTTCGTTCCGAAAATCACGTTCCTGAAGGTTTCATTCCGTTTGGACTCCGTTTGATATTCTTTTTCTGCGAAACCCTAAAATAGGCAAAAAAACAGCAATTCTGGGTTGGGCCTCCGGTTAATAGGTTAGTCCCAAAAATAATATAGAAGTGTATAATAAAGCCCAATAATGTCCAAAACAGAATATAATATAGCATGGAACAATAAAAAATTATAGTTACATTGGAGACGTATCAAGCATCCCCAAGCTTAATTCCTGCTCATCCTTGAGTAGGTAAATGATAAAAATAGAATTTTTGATGTGGAATGCTATTTGGCATATTTTCAATGTAATTCTTCTTAATTGTGGTATGAATATTCAGATCCGGAAGATTCAAGATAAAAGTTGAATATTGACATAAAAATAATAATACTTCAAGCATACTAACTAAGCAGTTATGTCCTCTCAAAATAACATGGCCAAAGAAAGTTCATCCCTAAAAAATCATATAGTTTAGTCATGCTTCATTTTCGTCACACAAGAATGCTCTCATCATGCACAACCCCGATGACAAGCCAAGCAATTGTTTCATACTTTAGCAATCTCAAACTTTTTCAACCTTCATGCAATATATGAGCGTCAGCCATGGATATAGCACTATGGGTGGAATAGAATAATTATGGGGGTTATGTGGAGAAGACAAAAAGGGAGAAAGTCTCACATCAACGAGCTATGGAGATGCCCATCAATTGATGTGAATGCAAGGAGTAGGGATTGCCATGCAACAGATGCACTAGAGCTATAAATATATGAAAGCTCAACAAAAGAAACTAAGTGGATGTGCATCCAACTTGCTTGCTCACGAAGACCTAGGGCATTTGAGGAAGCCCATTGTTGGAATATACAAGCCAACTTCTATAATGAAAAATTCCCACTAGTATATGAAAGTGACAAAACAAAAGACTCTCTATCATGAAGATTATGGTGCTACTTTGAAGCACAAGTGTGGTAAAAAGGATAGTAACATTGTCCCTTCTCTCTTTTTCTCTCATTTTTTTGGGGCTTCTCTTTTTTTATGGTCTTTCTCTTTTTTTTCCTCACTTGGGACAATGCTCTAGAAAATGATGATCATCACACTTCTATTTACAACTCAATGATTACACTCGATACTAGAACAAAGTATGACTCTATATGAATGCCTCCGGCGGTGTACCAGGATATGAAATGAACCAAGAGTGACATGTATGAAAGGATTATGAATGGTGGCTTTGCCACAAATACTATGTCAACTACATGATCATCTAAAGCAATATGACAATGATGAACGTGTCATGATAAATGGAATGGTGGAAAGTTGCATGGCAATATATCTTGGAATGGCTATGGAAATGCCATAATAGGTAGGTATGGTGGCAGTTTTGAGGAAGATATAAGGAGGTTTATGTGTGAAAGAGCGTATCATATCACGGGGTTTGGATGCACCGGCGAAGTTTGCACCAACTCTTAATGTGAGAAAGGGCAATGCACGGTACCGAAGAGGCTAGCAATGATGGAAGGGTGAGAGTGCGTATAATCCATGGACTCAACATTAGTCATAAAGAACTCACATACTTATTGAAAAAATCTACAAGTCATCAAAAACCAAGCACTACACGCATGCTCCTAGGGAGATAGATTGGTAGGAAAAGACCATCGCTCGTCCCCGACCGCCACTCATAAGGAGGACACTCAAAGAACACCTCATGTTTCAAATTTGTTACATAACGTTTACCATACGTGCATGCTACGGGACTTGAAAACTTCAACACAAGTATTTTTCAAATTCACAACTACTCAACTAGCATAACTTTGATATCACTACCTACATGTCAGAACAATCATCAAGGATCAAACTTCTCTTAGTATTCAACACACTCATAAGAAAGTTTTTACTAGTCTTGAATACCTAGCATATTAGAATTATTTAAGTAAATTACCATGCTATTTAAGACTCTCAAAATAATATAAGTGAAACATGAGAGAATAATAGTTCCTATAAAACAAAAGCACCACCGTGCTCTAAAAGATATAAGTGAAGTACTAGAGGAAAAACTATATAACTCAAAAGATATAAGTGAAGCACATAGAGTATTCTAATAATTTCCGAATCATGTGTGTGTCTCTCAAAAGGTGTGTACAGCAAAGATGATTGTGGTAAACTAAAAAGCAAAGACTCAAATCATACAAGACGCTCCAAGCAAAACACATATCATGTGGCGAATAAAAATTAGCTCCAAGTAAAGTTATCGATGGACGTAGACGAAAGAGGGGATGCCTTCCGGGGCATCCCCAAGCTTTGGCTTTTAGGTGTCCATAGATTATCTTGGGGTGCCATGGGCATCCCCAAGATTAGGCCCTTTCCACTCCTTGTTCCATAATCCATCAAATCTTTACCCAAAACATGAAAACTTCACAACACAAAACTTAAAGTAGAAAATCTCGTGAGCTCCGTTTGCGAAAGAAAATAAAACACCACTTCAAGGTGCTGTAATGAACTCATTCTTTATTTATATTGGTGTTAAACCTACTGTATTCCAACTTCTCTATGGTTTATAAACTATTTTACTAGCCATAGATTCATCAAAATAAGCAAACAACACACGAAAATAGAGTCTGTCAAAAACAGAACAGTCTGTAGTAATCTGTAGCTAACGCAAGATCTGGAACCCCAAAAATTCTAAAATAAATTTCTGGACGTGAGGAAGTTATCTATTAATCATCTGCAAATATAATTAACTAAATATCACTTTCCAAATAAAAATGGCAGCAGTTCTCATGAGCGCTAAAGTTTCTGTTTTTTTTACAGCAAGAATTAAAAGACTTTCCCCAAGTCTTCCCAACGGTTCTACTTGGCACAAACACTAATTAAACACAAAAAACACAACCAAAACAGAGGCTAGATAATTTATTTATTACTAAAAAGGAGCAAAAAGCAAAGAATAAAAATAAAATTGGGTTGCCTCCCAACAAGCGCTATCGTTTAACGCCCCTAGCTTGGCATAAAAGCAAGGATAGATCTAGGTATTGCCATCTTTGGTAGGCAATCCATAAGTGGCTCTCATAATAGATTAATAAGGTAATTTAATTTTTTTTCTAGGGAAGTTTTCCATGCCTTTCCTTAACGGAAATTGTAATCTAATATTTCCTTCATATCAATAATTGCACCAATCGTTCTAAGGAAAGGTCTACCAAGAATAATAGGACATGAAGGATTGCAATCTATGTCAAGAACAATAAATCTATGGGCACATAATTCCTATTTGAAACAATAAGAACATGATTAATTCTTCCCATTTCTTAATAGTGGAACCCGCAAGGTGCAAGTTTAAAGAGCAATCATCAAAATCACGGAAACCTAACAAATCACACAAAGTTTTTGGAATAGTGGAAACACTAGCACCCAAATCACACAAGGCATAGCATTCATGATCTTTAATTTTAATTTTAATAGTGGGTTCCCACTCATCATAAAGTTTTCTAGGGATAGAAACTCCCAACTCAAGTTTTTCTTCATAAGATTGCATCAAAGCATCAACGAGCAATTATCATAATTAAATTCCTTGAAATCCAAAATAGTGGGTTCATTAATATTTAAAGTTTTGACTTCTTCAATCCTACTTTTAACAATTTTAGCATCAAGATCTAAAGACTCCGAATTTTTGGAACGCTGTGTAGGTAAAGGTGGATCATATTCAGTCCCATCATTATCAAGATTCATATTGCAAAAGAAAGATTTAATAGGGGACACATCAATAACTTTTAGATCTTCATCTTTATTATCATGGAAAGTAGAAGAACACACTTTTATAAAGCAATCTTTCTTAGCACGCATCCTAGCGGTTCTATCTTTGCACTCATCAATGGAAATTCTCATGGCTTTGAGAGACTCATTGATATCATGCTTAGGTGGAATAGATCTAAGTTTCAAAGAATCAACATGAAGAGAAATTCTATCAACGTTCCTAGCCAACTCATCAATCTTAAGCAATTTTTCTTCAATCAAAGCATTGAAATTCTTTTGCGAAGTAATAAATTCTTTAATATTAGATTCAAAATCAGAGGGCATCTTATTACAATTACCTAGGATTAAAGTTTCCTCTATACGCGTTGTTACCAAAATTATTCCTACCAACAAAATTCACATCCATAGATTCATTATTATTCTCAATCAAAGTAGACAAAGGCATATCATTAGGATCAGAAGAAACACTTTTATTAGCAAATAATTTCATAAGTTCATCCATCTTTCCACTCAAAACATTAATTTCTTGTATCGCATGCACTTTTTTATTAGTAGATCTTTCAGTGTGCCATTGAGAATAATTAACCATAATATTATCTAGGAGTTTAGTAGCTTCTCCTAAAGTGATTTCCATAAAAGTGCCTCCCGCGGCCGAATCTAAAAGATTTCTAGAAGCAAAATTCAATCCAGCATAATTTTTTTGTATAATCATCCACAAATTCAAACCATGCGTAGGGCAATTACGTATCATTAATTTCATCCTATCCCAAGATTGTGCAACATGTTCATGATCAAGTTGCTTAAAATTCATAATATCGTTCCTAAGAGAGATGGTCTTAGCGGGAGGAAAATACTTAGAGATAAAAGCATCTTTGCACTTATTCCACGAATCAATAATATTTTTAGGCAAAGACAAAAACCAAGCTTTAGCACGATCTCTAAGCGAAAAAGGAAATAGCTTCAATTTAACAATATCATTATCCACATCTTTCTTCTTTTGCATATCACACAAATCAACGAAGCTATTTAGATGGGTAGCGGCATCTTCACTAGGAAGGCCGGAAAACGGATCTTTCATGGCAAGATTCAGCAAAGCGGCATTAATTTCCCAAGATTCAGCATCGGTAAGAGGAGTAATCGGAGTGCTAATAAAATCATTGTTGTTGGTATTGGTAAAGTGAAACAATTTGGCATTATCTTGAGCCATCGTGACAAGCAAGCAATCCAACACATGAGCAAACGAGAGACGGGCAAAAAGAGGAGAATAGAGAAAGAGAGGGAGGATGGAGAGAGAGAGAGGGCGAATAAAATGGCAAGGGTGAAGTGGGGGAGAGGAAACTGAGAGGCAAATAGCAAATAATGTAATGCCGGAGATAAGGGTTTGTGATGGGTACTTGGAATGTTGACTTTTGCGCAGACCTCCCCGACAACGGTGCCAGAAATCCTTCTTGCTACCTCTTGAGCACTTGTGTTGGTTTTCCCTTGAAGAGTAAAGGGTGATGCAACAAACTAGCGTAAGTATTTCCCTCAGTTTTTGAGAATCAAGGTATCAATCCAGTAGGAGGCCACGCACGAGTCCCTCGCACCTACACAAACAAATAAATCCTCGCAACCAACGCGATAAGGGGTTGTCAATCCCTACACGATCACTTACGAGAGTGAGATCTGATAGATATGATAAGATAATATTTTTGGTATTTTTATGATAAAGATGCAAAGTAAAATAAAAGGCAATAAAAATAACTAAGTATTGGAAGATTAATATGATGGAAGATAGACCCGGGGGCCACAGGTTTCACTAGTGGCTTCTCTCAAGAGCATAAGTATTCACGGTGGGTAAACAACTTACTGTTGAGCAATTGACAGAATTGAGCATAGTTATGAGAATATCTAGGTATGATCATGTATATAGGCATCATGTCCGAGACAAGTAGACCGACTCCTGCCTGCATCTACTACTATTACTCCACACATCAACCGCTACACAGCATGCATCTAGAGTATTAAGTTCAAGAGAACAGAGTAACTGTAACAACCCAAATTTTCAATTTGGAATGTTATACACTAGATCATCATTGCATATCATATTTATTGCATTTTGTTGATCCTAGAAATTTCACGCAACTCAAGGACCCTCGGAGAGAGTTGGGGATTTCGTTATTTTCATATTTGAGTTGTCTCAAATATTGAAAATAGGATCATTTGATTTTATTTATTTTATCTTCAATTATATCTATTACAAAAATATGAGAGAGGGAATAAAATGACTTTCCCAAAATAAAGAAATATTGGGGATTTAATAAAAAATCAAATAAGATTTTATTTTGGTTTTATTTGCTATTTTATTTGAATTTAGGAAAAAATGCACATTTTTCAAAATTGCATTTAGGCCCCAAATAAATGTTCATCCTGTGCGGCTTGATTTTAGAAGCCGGGGAAAATTTATTTTGGGATTTTTGGAGTCGGTTTAGTATTCCTTTTGTTTTTTTTCTGAGCGTAACTATTTTAAAAAAACGCAACCGACCTAACGGGCCGTGTCCGACCCGGACACTATGCCCGGCCGACTTTATAAGCTGGGGAGGCCCAGCCGGAACCCCCCCCCAAACCCTAGCCGCCGCCGCTGCCGCCGACCGCCGCCGCCCGCAGGAGCACCGCCGCCGCCCGTCGCCGGAGGTAGACCTCACCGCCGCCGGTTTTTCTCGAAAAACCGTTCGGTTTTCCGATGGTTTTGTTCGTTTTTTTAGTTTTGGTTTTTTTAAATAGATCGGTTTTCTGGTTTATTTAAATAGCGAGCATTCATCCGTTCAATCGTTTTAACGAACGTTTGTCGTTTTTCTTTTTCTCAGATTAAATCCGCGATTTTTCTGATCGCGATTTCTGATCCGATTTTCGTTTTAGTCTAACTTTTCGCTCATTTATCGGAATCAGGCGATTCAAGCGCCTGGAGTTTCGTCTCGAAACCCTCTTTCCGTTTAACCAACTTAGAAATTTTTTTGCCACTATAAAAATTGCCCTAGATCCAGAATAGTAAATGAAGCCTTTTTCTTTTGCCGTTTGTCTTTCGTTGCTTCGTTCGTTTTGATTCTTTTTGCCAACCACAGTTCTTAAGTTGAACTTTCTGGTTAGATCTCTTATTTGAGTTTTACCTGTGCATTAGTTGAGTACTTATTGTATGCTTGTTTTTTTGCGATAGAGTACCCAGAGTGCGCCGATTGCTACTTCGAATCGCTAGGTTTCCCGGATCATCAGCAAGGCAAGTAACACTTTGATCATGTTTTTCCCTCTACCCAGTTTTATTGCATTAGATCAAACCTCACACATTGCATGATTAGGATCTAATTAAATTGTGGGTTTGGGAAGTAGTTTAGGTAGTACCTATTACCTGTTATTATCAAACCTTTGGGAGTTACTTCTACGTTTGCTTATTATGTCATGCTATGCTAGTAGACGTGGATTGGGTGAGTGTATCCATGACAGATGTGAGATGTTAATTAATGGTTTACTTAAGGTGGCAACTTAAATACACATCTGGGTGGATTGAGGCACCTGGGTATTCCAGCGATTGCCTGTTTTTCTTTTGGACCGCCACCCAGGCTCAAAGGGATCATGAGATTATTCATGCTAGAAACTTCTGTGTGCAGCCACAAGCTACTATGGGCTCTAGCATGGTTGATTAAGTTGTGTGAACTCTTACAGTGGTAGACTAGCAGATGTAGGGGTTGTAGGTGCTACGGTCTACCCATCGTAAGCTGCAAACGCTTTTGAAAGACTATGTCTCGGTCATCCGTTTCTCAAACACCATGTAGTGCGAGAAATCCAACGGAGGAGATCGAGTCTTGTGGGGAAAAGTGCGCAAACCTCTGTAGAGTGTATAAACTAATCATGATTAGCCGTGTCCCCGGTTATGGACATCTTGAGTATATCTGGATTATCATGTGAATCTCAACATGTTACTCTAAAATTAATTTTGTTGGGTTTTGTTTAATGATGATGCTTAATTGGGATTGAGAATGCTGTCAACCATTCTAAATGTTTAACAACTACCATGATAGTTAAATAAAATTATTCCTTTGCAGTAGAGAAAAATTGGCTTTACGCAAACTGTAACCATAGAGCTTTCCACCAGCCAAATATGCATATAGAATAGCTTGTTTCATTCCATTACTCTCTATGTGTTACTTTGCTAGCATATTCCATGTGCTGACCCGTTTCGGGCTGCAACGTTAATGTTGCAGACATTTCAGATGACGATTAAGGAGTTTTAGGTCGTGGTTCTATACTCAGTGATGCCGTTGGAGTTGATGGACTCACTTAGCTTCCAAGCCTTCCGCTGTTATCATTATTAGATGGCCTTAATCCATATTTATTGTAATAAATTCTCTTTTGAGACTCTCGATGTAATAAGTGTGTGATTGCTACTCTGTTATAAATCCTTCAAGTACTATGTGGTGTCAGCATTACTGATCTAGGGATGACACCTGAGCACAGAGATTGGACCGTTTGAGCTCTGGTCGCTACAAGATGGTATCAGAGCAGACGCTGACTGTAGGACACGACCACTAAGCTAAAGACCTAGATCACTACTCACTCTCTTCTCTTTTCCGACTTCTCATCTTTTCTACTCTTTTAGGATGGTGGATGCAAGGAACAAGTTCACCCAACCGGATGAAGATACACCCTTTCGACGTCACTTGAAGGAAGTCACTAGATACCTAAACATAGGAGTACCAAGCTTCACCGGAACCTACAACGCCACTCTACCTGAAGAAGAGCGCTGGATGATTCAAGTTCAAGTTCCAGGAAGGACGTTCATGCTAGTCACTGAGCCCATAGAGTTTTCATTTGATGCACCAACTTGGAGTCTAGGAAAGAGCATGGCAGCTCACATCGCCATGGGACACATTGGAGAAGTCTACCGCAATGATCTCAAGGATACTATCTACCAGATTTGTGGGCGCCGAGATGAGCACTGGGAGATTATCAGCACCAGAAAGGATAGATCAGTCGCAACTTTTATCCAGGAGTTAAACCAGCACATTTGATGACAGGAGAACCAGATGTGCGCCGACATGATAGATCTGAAGAAGGCGAGGACAAGAATCAATGAACTGGAGGAAGAACTCAAGGCTACACGTGAAGATTATGAAGAGGAAATAGAAGTATTAGTGGAGAAGAATGACGATCTGATCAAGAAGATCGGAATATTTATGGGAGGCCCTACACCAGTAGAAGAAGACGAAGAACCCAAGGAGATTCGCCCGGAAGACTACATCATCATCGACGACACCGACTCAGATCCAGATGATAGCGATGATGACTATGTTGATGAAGCTGGAGCAGATATCATGGAGTCTGCAACCGAATAATATTTCTAGTAGACCACCTCATCAGTAGTAGTAGTCCACCATGTAAATATAGTAGTCCGAGCACTTTTGTGATAGTTAGATCGATTGTATGCCCTTGTTTGATTGATTGAATGAAGTGAATTGTTTGATTTTGCCTCATGTGCATATGGGTAGTGTTTCCTCTTTAGACCCCCTCTATTCTTAAATCTCATCTTTTCTAAACCCTCAGATGCCTCTGAGACGTGATCTCGGATTTACTTTTCCACCGGAGCTCACTTAGTTGATCCAGCAGCAGAACACATTGATGCAGTTGCTAGTCCAGAATCAGAATCAGGGGAACAACAACAAAAACCCACCACCACCACCATCACCTGTTGATCACTTAGCCCTTTTTCTTAGGCTGAATCCGCCGATGTTTTCCAGTAGCATCGAGACAATAGTAGCAGATGATTGGCTCCGCAAGACAGCTAGAGAGTTTACCACAACAGGATGCACGGATGCGGAAAAGGTGAAGTTTGCTGCACATCATCTTGAAGGACCCGCAACATCATGGTGGGAGAATTTCACAGCCACTTTTCCTGTCGACACTGTCATGTGGGACCAGTTTCAACAGGCTTTTCGAACTGCCCATGTTTCAGCAGGAGCTATGGCCATGAAGAAGCGAGAGTTTCGCAACTTGTGCCAAGGAGGACGGACAGTTGGCCAGTATGTGGAGGACTTTAGCAAGCTAGCACGTTATGCCCCAGATGACGTTGCTACGGATGCAGCTAAGCAGGAGAAGTTTCTGGATGGACTGAATGATGAGCTGAGCATGCATTTGATGGTAGCAACCTTCAACAACTGCCAGGAGTTGGTAGATCGTGCTCTCATGATTGAAGGGAAGCAGCAGCAGATTGAGAATCGCAAGAGGAAGTATGGACAAGGGAAGCACAATTCAGGAGCTCAGCAGAAGCCACATTTTACCCCTAGACCGGGAGGACATTTTCAACATACCCATGGAGGAGGTAGCTCGCACAATCACAATGGCACCAAGAATGGTAATGGGAATGGAGGAAGTAAGAGCCAGAACCGTACCAACCCATCGACCCCAGCCAAGAGAGACCTGAGCCAAGTCACTTGTTTTAATTGCCAGAAGACCGGACATTATGCCAATGAATGTCCTGAATCACAGAATGGTAATGGCAATGGAAGCTCTGGAAAGAAGCCTAACCCTTTCAATAGGGGACAGGTGAACCACGTTAACGTGGAGGAGGTTGAAGAGCAGCCGGATGCAGTAATCGGTAAGTTTTTGGTTAAGTCATTTACTACACTCATTCTTTTTGATACTGGTTCATCGCATTCATACATATCAAGGGGATTTGTGGATAAGTATAAACTGCCAACCCAAGCCCTTAGGTCACCCATGTTAGTAACCTCGCCTGGAGCAGAATATATGGCTAGCCTATGGTGTGATCGGTTGCCATTAAGGATTGGTAACTATGTATTTCCCTCAGACCTAATAGTGTTGGAATCTCAAGGATTGGATGTGATATTAGGCATGGATTGGTTGTCGATGTATGGAGGAAACATCAATTGCTCCAGTAAGTCGATCTTGCTTACCACCCCAGAAGGAAGAAGGATCAAGTATGTATCCCGACATGTGCCAAAGAGGACTCAAGTAAATTGTTTAACAGGAGTTGTGCAGGAGGAAGTACCAGTGGTGAAGGATTTCCCGGATGTATTTCCAGAGGAATTGCCAGGCATGCCACCGGATAGAGATATTGAGTTTTTGATTGAACTTTTGCCAGGAACAGGGCCAATATCAAAGAGACCATATAGGATGCCTGCAAAGGATTTGGTGGAAATTAAGAAGTAGATTAAGGAGTTACTGGATAAAGGATACATTCACCCAAGTTCATCGCCTTGGGGATCACCAGTACTTCTAGTGGAGAAGAAGGATGGATCGTTAAGGATGGTTGTTGATTATCGAGGATTGAATGAAGTAACCATCAAGAACAAGTGCCCACTACCGATGATCAATGATCTGTTTGATCGATTGCAAGGAGCTAAGGTATTTTTGAAGATCGATCTGCGATCCGGATACCACCAGTTGAAGATTCGAGAACAGGATATACCCAAGACAACTTTTACCACCAGGTATGGGCTGTACGCGTATATCGTTATGTCATTTGATCTGACTAACGCACCTGCACATTTTATGAACATGATGAACAAAGTGTTTATGGAGTTCTTGGATAAGTTCGTCGTAGTGTTCATTGATGATATCCTGGTTTACTCGAAGAATGAAGAGGAGCATAAGGAGCATTTGCGTTTGGTACTTGGTAAGCTCAGAGAACATCAGTTATATGCCAATTTTAGCAAATGTGAGTTTTGGTTGAAAGAAGTTGGATTTCTCGGACACTTTATATCCGGAGAAGGTATAGTAGTAGATCCCACTAAAGTTGATACCGTGACCAAGTGGGAAATGCCAACAACAGTTGGAGAGATCCCGAGTTTTCTTGGACTCGCAGGATACTACCGGAGGTTTATTGAGAATTTCTCAAAGATTGCGAAGCCTATGACGGAGTTGTTGAAGAAGGATACCAAGTTCATATGGACTAAGGAGTGTGAGGCTAGTTTCCAGGAGTTGAAGAAACGTTTGGTTACGTCACCAGTGTTGATTTTGCCAGACCAGACCAAGGATTATGAGGTGTATTGCGACGCTTCACGTCGAGGACTTGGAGCAGTGCTTATGCAGGAAGGAAGAGTTGTTTCATATGCCTCACGACAACTTAATCCCCATGAGTTGAATTATGCTACACATGATTTGGGGTTAGCAGCCGTAGTGCATGCATTGAAGACTTGGAGACATTTTCTGATTGGAAACCATTGCGAGGTGTACACGGATCACAAGAGTTTGAAGTATATTTTCACACAGAAGGAGTTGAACCTCAGACAAAGGAGATGGTTGGAGCTCATCAAGGATTATGATATGAAATTGCATTATCACCCCGGAAAGGCTAACGTAGTAGCAGACGTGTTAAGCCGTAAGAGCCATGTCAACACCCTAATGACGGGAGATTTACCAAGGGAGTTAGCCGAAAATCTTCGAGAGCTATGTTTGGAAATAGTTCCAAGAGGCTATGTAGCAGCATTGGAGATTCAGTCTACTTTGATGGATAAGATCAGAGAAGCTCAAAAGACTGACAAGGAGATTGCTTCTATTAAGGAGAAAATGAGCAAAGGAAAAGCTAAGGGATTTCATGAGGATGAGCACGATACCTTATGGTTTGAAGACCGTGTCTATGTACCAAATGATTCGGAGATCAGGAAGTTAATTTTACAAGAGGCCCATGATTCACCATATTCGATTCACCCAGAAAATACCAAGATGTATTTGGATTTGAAGGATATATTCTAGTGGACCGGAATGAAGAAGGATATTGCGGAGTATGTAGCCGTTTGTGATGTATGTCAGAGAGTAAAGGCAGAGCATCAGAAGCCAGCAGGATTGCTACAGCCATTGCCGATACCCGAATGGAAGTGGGATAAGCTAGGCATGGATTTTATTACAGGATTTCCCAGAACACGTTCAGGCTATGACTCGATATGGGTTGTAGTTGATCGTTTGACAAAGGTAGCTCATTTCATTCCCGTGAAGACTACCTATACCAGTGCAAAGTTGGCAAAGATATATATGACCAGAATCGTTTGTCTGCATGGAGTTCCAAGGAGCATAGTATCAGACAGAGGAATCCAATTTACCTCAAAGTTCTGGAATTAGTTGCATGAAACTTTGGGTACCAGGCTAGAGTTCAGTACAGCTTTCCACCCGCAGACATATGGACAGACCGAGAGAGTCAATCAGATTTTGGAGGATATGCTAAGAGCTTGTGCGCTAGATTACGGATCTAGCTGGGACAAGAATTTGCCATATGCAGAGTTCTCTTACAACAACAGCTATCAATCCAGTTTGAAGATGGCCCCTTTCAAAGCCTTGTACGGAAGGAGGTGCAGGACCCCATTGTCCTGGGACGAAGTTGGAGACCGCCAGTTGTTTGGACCGGATCTGATAAGGGAATATGAACAGAAGGTGAAATTGATTCGTGATAGGCTCAAGGTAGCTCAATCCAGGCTGAAGAGTTATGCAGATTCTAAACGCAGGGAGACAGTTTACGAAGTCGGAGACCGAGTTTATCTTCGAGTATCACCACTTCGAGGAGTTAAGTGCTTTGGAGTTAAGGGAAAGCTAGAGCCGCGTTTTGTAGGCCCATACAAAGTTTTGCAGTGTATGGGAGAAGTTGCCTATAAGTTGGAATTGCCCGAAGGATTGTCAGGAGTACACGACGTGTTCCACGTATCCCAGTTGAAGAAGTGCCACGCAGAGATGGCTGACATTCCGCTGAGAGATACGGTACCACTAGAAGCGATTCAGTTGGATACTGATTTGACCTATGAGGAGAAACTAGTTAAGATTCTAGAGTATGCCAGTCGAGTCACCCGCAGCAAGGTTATCAAGTTTTGCAAGGTTCAGTGGAGCCACCACACGGAGGATGAAGCCACCTGGGAGCGAGAAGAAGATATGCTGAAGGACCACCCTCACCTATTTTCTAGCCAACCCGAATCTCGAGGGCGAGATTCAACTTAAGGGGGGTAGGTTTGTAACATCCCAAATTTTCAATTTGGAATGTTATACACTAGATCATCATTGCATATTATATTTATTGCATTTTGGTTGATCCTAGAAATTTCACGCAACTCAAGGACCCTCGGAGAGAGTTGGGGATTTCGTTATTTTCATATTTGAGTTGTCTCAAATTTTGAAAATAGGATCGTTTGATTTTATTTATGTTATCTTCAATTATTTCTATTACAAAAATATGAGAGAGGGAATAAAATGACTTTCCAAAATAAAGAAATATTGGGGATTTAATAAAAAATCAAATAAGATTTTATTTTGGTTTTATTTGCTATTTTATTTGAATTTAGAAAAAAATGCGCATTTTTCAAAATTCCATTTAGGCCCCAAATAAATTTTCATCCTGTGTGGCTTGACAGTTTTCAGAAGCCGGAACCTTTTGTATTTGTGTGGAGACTCTTGTTCGTGTTAGCTCTTCCTTTGTTTTTTTGAGCGTTAAGCCTATGATACATAACAAAGACGCAACGCGAGCGCCCAGTCTAGCTCGACACGGCGCTGCTGATCTCCAGCCCGCTCGAACTAGCGCTCCGGCGCTTTTATACAGGGATGCTATGGTCACGGCATCGAATACCCATCTCCCGCGCGCCGCTCCCGCTCCACAGCTAGCGCTAGCGTCTGCCGCAGCTCTGCCGGGTGAGCGCCGCCGCGCCCTGCGCCGCCCGCCTCAAACCCTAGCCCGCCGCCGCCGACCGCCGCCGCCCGCCAGAGCGCCGCCGCCGCCCGTCGCCGCCCGCCGGATCCGTCACCGGAGGTAGACCTCGCCGTCGCCGGTTTTTCTTGAAAAACCGTTCGGTTTTCTGACGGTTTTGTTCGTTTTTTTAGTTTCAGTTTTTTAAATAGATCGGTTTTCCGGTTTATTTAATTAGCGAGCGTTCGTCCGTTCATTCTTTTTAACGAACATTCATCGTTTTTCTTTTTCTCGGATTAAATCCGCGATTTTTCTGATCGCGATTTCTGATCCGATTTTCGTTTTGGTCTAACTTTTCGCTCGTTTATCGGAATCAGGCGATTCAAGCGCCTGGAGTTTCATCTCGAAACCCTCTTTCTGCTTAACCAACTCAAACAAGTTTTTGCCACTGTAAAAATTACCCTAGATCCAGAATAGTAAATGAAGCCTTTTTCTTTTGCCGTTTGTCTTTCGTTGCTTCGTTCATTTTGATTCTTTTTGCCAACCGGAGTTCTTAAGTTGAACTTTCTAGTTAGATCTCTTATTTGAGTTTTACCTGTGCATTAGTTGAGTACTTATTGTATGCTTGTTTGTTTGCGATAGAGTACCCGGAGTGCACCGCCTGCTACTTCGAATCACTAGGATTCCCGGATCATCAGCAAGGCAAGTAACACTTTGATCATGTTTTTCCCTCTACCCAGTTTTATTGCATTAGATCAAACCTCACACATTGCATGATTAGGATCTAATTAAATTGTGGGTTTGGGAAGTAGTTGAGGTAGTACCTATTACCTGTTATTATCAAACCTTTGGGAGTTACTTCTACATTTGCTTATTATGCCATGCTATGCTAGTAGACGTGGATTGGGTGAGTGTATCCATGAAAAATGTGAGATGTTAATTAATGGTTTACTTAAGGTGGCAACTTAAATACACATCTGGGTGGATTGAGGCACCTGGGTATTCCAGCAATTGCCTGTTTTTCTTTTGGACCGCCACCCAGGCTCAAAGGGATCATGAGATTATTCATGCTAGAAACTTCCGTGTGCAGCGAAAAGCTACTATGGGCTCTAGCATGGTTGATTAAGTTGTGTGAACTCTTACAGTGGTAGACTAGCAGATGTAGGGGTTGTAGGTGGTACGGTCTACCCATCATAAGCTGCAAACGCTTCTGAAAGACTATGTCTTGGTCATTCGTTTCTCAAACACCATGTAGTGCGAGAAATCCAACGGAGGAGATCGAGTCTTGTGGGGAAAAGTGCGCAAACCTCTGCAGAGTGTATAAACTAATCATGATTAGCCGTGTCCCCGGTTATGGACATCTTGAGTATCAAGTATCTGGATTATCATGTGAATCTCAACATGTTACTCTAAAATTAATTTTGTTGGGTTTTGTTTAATGATGATGCTTAATTGGGATTGAGAATGATGTCAACCATTCTCAATGTTTAACAACTACCATGATAGTTAAATAAAATTATTCCTTTGCAGTAGGGAAAAATTGGCTTTACGCAAACTATAACAATAGAGCTTTCCACCAGCCAAATAGGCATATAGAATAGCCTGTTTCATTCCATTACTCTCTGTGTGTTACTTTGCCAGCATATTCCATGTGCTGACCCGTTTCGGGCTGCAACTTTAATGTTGCAGACTTTCCAGACGACGATTAAGGAGTTTTAGGTCGTGGTTCTATACTCAGTGATGCCGTTGGAGTTGATGGACTCACTTATCTTCCAAGCCTTCCGCTATTATCGTTATTAGATGGCCTTAAGCCATATTTATTGTAATAAGTTCTCTTTTGAGACTCTCGATGTAATAAGTGTGTGATTGCTACTCTGTTATAAATCCTTCAAGTACTGTGTGGTGTCAGCATTACTGATCCAGGGATGACACCTGAGCACAGATATTGGACCGTTTGAGGTCTGGTCGCTACAGTAACGCTTTAAGCAAGATGACATGATGTAGAGGGATAAACTCATGCAATATGATGAAAACCTCATCTTGTTATCCTCGATGGCAACAATACAATACGTGCCTTGCTGCCCCTACTGTCACTGGGAAAGGAAACCATAAGATTGAACCCAAAGCTAAGGACTTCTCCCATTGCAAGAAAGATCAATCTAGTAGGCCAAACCAAACTGATAATTCAAAGAGTCTTGCAAAGATAACCAATCATACATAAAAGAATTCAGAGAAGATTCAAATATTGTTCATAGATAAACTTGATCATAAACCCACAATTCATCGGTCTCAACAAACACACCGCAAAAGAAGATTACATCGAATAGATCTCCACAAGAGAGGGGGAGAACTTTGTATTGAGATCCAAAAAGAGAGAAGAATCCATCTAGCTAATAACTATGGACCCGTAGGTCTGAGGTAAACTACTCACACTTCATCGGAGAGGCTATGGTGTTGATGTAGAAGCCCTTCGTGATCGATGCCCCCTCTGGCGGAGCTCCGGAATAGGCCCCAAAATGGGATCTCGTGGATACAGAAAGTTACGGTGGTGGAATTAGGGTTTTGGCTCCGTATCTGGTAGTTTGGTGGTATGTAGGTATATATAGGAGGAAGGAGTACGTCGGTGGAGCAACAGGGGGCCCACGAGGGTGGAGGGCGCGCCTAGGGGGGTAGGCGCGCCCCCTACCTCGTGGCCTCCTCGTTGATTGCTTGACGTAGGGTCCAAGTCCTCTGGATCATGTTCGTTCCGAAAATCACGTTCTCGAAGGTTTCATTTCGTTTGGACTCCATTTGATATTCTTTTTCTGCAAAACCCTAAAATAGGCAAAAAAACAGTAATTCTGGGCTGGGCCTCCGGTTAATAGGTTAGTCCTAAAAATAATATAGAAGTGTATAATAAAGCCCAATAATGTCCAAAACAGAATATAATATAGCATGGAACAATAAAAAATTATAGATACGTTGGAGATGTATCACGCGCGGCTCTTGGAAGCCTCCAGCCCCTTGTCCTGATGGTGGTCGTCGTTCCTCCTTGGTGGTGGCAGCGGAGAGAGACCAGCATTGCCTTGAGGACGGTCCTCACAAGGCTGGTCCCTCCAGTCGCCCTCGCGAGGCTGTTCTCGCCAGTGGTCCTCGCGAGGCCGGTCACGTCACTCTGGTCGGGGGTTGCGGTCGTCCTAGCGCCCCGCACCTCGTCCTCCTCCTCGGCCATAGCCCCGGTCGTTGCGTTCGGGGCGTCGACCGAAGCGTCCATCTTGAATGGCCCTGAGCTCTTGGCAGTCGTTGGTGTTGTGGTTGTGTACGTTGTGGAAGGCGCAGAACAGACGGCTACTCTTGGACGACTCGGGGTGGTCCCGGCCGCGCTTTGTGTCCAGCTCCGCCGCGAGCACAGCCACCCCCTTTCGCTTTACGTCCTTGACCTTGGCCTTCTTCTCTTCTGGGTCGGTAGCAGGGAGCTCGAGGAGGGAGAGACGTCCCTCCTCAGCCCGTGCACACTTAGTCGCCAGGTTGAACAGCTCCAGTGTCATGCATAGATCCTCATGGATGGCGAGCTCCTCCTTCATCTTGACGCCATGGACGCCATCAGAGAACACGGAGATGATGGCCTCGTCCGTCATCTTGGAAATCTTGAGGGGAACGTTGTTGAAGCGCTGGATGTACTTCTGCAGGGTCTCTCCGGGCTGCTGCTTGATGCGGCGCAGGTCACCCGCGGCCGGTGGGCAGTCACGAGTGCCCTGGAAGTTGGCGATGAAGCGGCCGCGCATCTGTTCCCAGGAGAAGATTGAGCTCAAGGGCAAGTTCAGGAGCCATGAGCGAGCGCCGTCCTTGAGAGCCAGGGGAAACTAGTTCGCCATGACTTTCTCGTTGCCGTTTGCCGCCTCGATGCTCAGCTCGTAAAGCTGCAGGAACTCCATAGGGTCGGGGGTGTCGTCGTAGCACGGAGGCAGGTCTGGCTTGAACTTGCCCGGCCAGACCATGCTACGCAGCTCTGGGGTGAAGGCGCGGCAACCTGTTGTGGCCGCAGGAGCCCGTCGCGGGGGCGGAGTTGGATCTTGATGCCGACGCACCGCCACCGAACGCGGCACGCGGTCTTGACATGGTGGCGTCAGGAGTGCAGGGGCGTTTCCCGGTGGTCGGGGAACTTCTTGGTAGCTTCCATCTTCGCGTGCGGGCACCTGGCGTGGCGGGTTGCGCCGAGGGGCCGCACGCCTTGGCGCCAGGACGCTGTCTTGAGGCGGTGGTGGAGGCGCTCGATGAGTTGCGTCGCCCGCAATTGGCAGGGTCGAGGTAGCAAGAGAGACGGTGCCAGGGAGCCTCCAGCGGCGCTGACGAGCTCGGCGATGCGGTCCAGCCATTCTTCGTAGAGGTCGTCGACCGGGCGGTAGCGCAGGAGCTTGCGCGCCATAAGCAGCGCGGCCTACGCGTTGCGCACTGTGTGATGATGAGCCGGCCGGAGTCAGCGATAGGGTGGCGGTGCGGCCGTTCCGCCACACAGAGGGGTGCAGCGGTGATGCTTGCTGCTCGTTTGCTACCGGGCCGGTAGCAGCATTGGCAACAGGTGATGGAGAACGGCGGGGAGTTCCGCCAACGAGCGCTGTCTGGGTGACGCGAGCGGCGAGGGCGGCACGGCGCGGCGCTCAGCACGGGCTTGGCGAGCATCTGACATGGATGTGATGAAGCTGCAGAACATGGATTGACAAAGGGAAAGCTTCAGCGCACCCCTACCTGGCGCGCCAAATGTCGGATTACGGGTTCCGACAAAACCCTTGTGGTTTGAACACTGGGGTGCGCAAGAAGATCTTTCTCCCCAGCTCACGCTCTCACAATGGTCTCGAAGCCTAGCTCGCCGAACCCGAAGAATAAGGGACACAAGAGTTTATACTGGTTCGGGCCACCGATGTGGTGTAATACCCTACTCTAGTGTGGTGTGGTGGATTGCCTTATAGGCTGGGAATGAACGAGTACAAGGGAAGAATAGCCTCCTGAGGAGAGGTGACCTTGAGATCGATGAGCTTGTGTGGCTGGGATGGTCTGAATGATCCGATCATGGATGAGCCAATCCTGGATGAGCCGATCTCGGACTACGGTGGTGGCTAGTCCTATTTATAGAGGCATGGGTCCTCTCCCCAAATATTAGGCGGGAAGGGATCCCACAATGGCCAGTTTGAAGGGGGATAGCGAGTACAAGCTATCCTGACAAAAGGTGGTCTTCGCCTACCCAAGGTTCTGGTGGTGACACCGTCGTGGGCTCCGTGATGACCTCCGTCCTACCGTCCTGCTGGTCTTGGTCTCGTGGCACCGATATGGAAACCTTTGCATGATGCCTCGGGACTCCTCGCCTGTGCCTGTTCCTTTAGCACCGAAGAGGCAACTGGTGCTCTGCGCCCGCTGGTGCCCGCCTGGCACCCGCCTGGCCTTGGTCGTCATGGCTCACGTCACGGGAACCTCACGAGGTGCCCCTCACCTTGATCTCTCCGCTCCTCGTGAGCCAGCCTAGTGAGGCTGCCCCTGAGGAGGTCTTGTGTCGTCCACCTCGCAAGGCTTGGCCCCTCGCGAGGGTCTTGAGTGTTTGTTGGTCAATATGGGCCGTACCAGGCCGTTAGAGGAGCCATGCTGTGGGCCACAGGTAGGCAAGTCTGGGGACCCCCGCTCCCAGAACACCGACACTATCTTATCTGGAAGATTAACTCCCACTTGATTCAAGTGATTGTAGTACTCAGACATTCTGAGCACATGCTCACTAGCTGAGCTATTCTCCTCCATCTTGTAGGCAAAGTATTTGTTAGAGGTCTCATACCTCTTAACACAGGCATGAGTCTGAAATACCAATTTCAGCTCTTGGAACATTTCATATGCTCCGTGGCTTTCAAAATGTTTTTGAAGTCCCGGTTCTAAGCCGTAAAGTATGGCGCACTAAACTATCAAGTAGTCATCATACCGAGCTTGTCATCATAACGTCTGCATCTTCTCCTGCAAAAAGTCTGTCACCTAGCGGTGCATCAAGGACATAATTCTTCTGTGCAGCAATGAGGTAATCCTCAGATCACAAAGCCAGTCCGCATCATTGCTACTAACATCTTTCAACATGGTTTTCTCTAGGAACATATCATAAATAAAACGGGGAAGCTATACGCGAGCAATAGATCTACAACATAGGTATGCAAATACTAACAGGACTAAGTTCATGATAAATTTAAGTTCAATTAATCATATTACTTAAGAACTCCCACTTAAGATAGACATCCCTCTAATCATCTAAGTGATCACGTGATCCATATCAACTAAACCATGTCCGATCATCACATGAGATGGAGTAGTTTTCAATAGTGAACATCACTATGTTGATCATATCTACTATATGATTCACGCTCGACCTTTCGGTCTCAGTGTTCCGAGGCCATATCAGCATATGCTAGGCTCGTCAAGTTTAACCCGAGTGTTCTACTTGTGCAAAACAGGCTTGCACCCGTTGTATGTAAAGGTAGAGCTTATCACACCCGATCATCACGTGGTGTCTCGGCACGATGAACCGTAGCAATGGTGCATACTCAGGGAGAACACTTATACCTTGAAATTTAGTGAGAGATCATCTTGTAATGTTACCGTCGTACTAAGCAAAATAAGATGCGTAAAGGATAAACATCACATGCAATCAATATAAGTGATATGATATGGCCATCATCATCTTGTGCCTTTGATCTCCATATCCAAAGCACCGTCATGATCACCATCGTCATCGGCTTTACACCTTGATCACCATCGTAGCATTGTTTTCGTCTCGCCAACTATTGCTTCTACGACTATCGCTACCACTTAGTGATAAAGTAAAGCAATTACATGGCAATTGCATTTCAAACAATAAAGCGACAACCATATGGCTCCTGCCAGTTGCCGATAACTGTGTTACAAAACATGATCATCTCATACAATAATTTATATAATCACGTCTTAACCATATCGCATCACAACATGCCCTGCAAAAACAAGTTAGACGTCCTCTACTTTGTTGTTGGAAGTTTTACATGGCTGCTATGGCCTTAGCAAGAACCGTTCTTACCTACGCATCAAAAACCACAACGCGGTATAGTGATTGCTTTTTGATCTTCAGAAAGAACCCTGTTCATTGAATCTGATTCAACTAAAGTTGGAGAAAGTGACACCCGCCAGCCACCTGTGTGCAAAGCACGTCAGTAGAATCAGTCTCATGAACGCGGTCATGTAATGTCGGTCCGGGCCGCTTCATCCAACAATACTGCCGAATCAAGAAACAACTAGTGACGGCAAGCAATATGTATATACCCATGCCCACTACTCTTTTGTGTTCTACTCGTGCATATAACATCTATACATGGACCTGGCTTGGATGCCACTGTTGGGGAACGTAGTATTTCAAAAAAAACCTACGATCACACAAGATCTTTCTTGGAGAAGCATAGCAACGAGCAGGGAGAGTGTGTCCACATACCCTCGTAGACCGAAAGTGGAAGTTTTTAGTAACGAAGTTGATGTAGTCAAACGACTTCGCGATCCAACCGATCAAGTACCGAATGCATGGCACCTCCGTGATCTGCACATGTTCAGCTTGGTGACGTCCCTCGAACTCTAGATACAGCTGAGGTCGAGGGAGAGTTTGACCAGCACAACGGCATGGTGACGGTGATGATGAAGTTACCGACGCAGGGCTTTGCCTAAGCACTACAACAATATGACCGAGGTGTGTTTCCGTGGAGGGGGGCACCGCACACGGCTAAAACAATTGTCAACTTGTGTGTTCTAGGGTGCCCCCTGCCCCCGTATATAAATGAGTAAGGGGGAGGACGGCCGGCCCTATAGGGCGCGGCCAAGGGGGGCAATCCTACTCCTAGTAGGAGCTGGACCCCCCTTTCCTAGTCCTACTAGGAGAAGAAGGAAGGAGAGGGAAGGAGAAGGAAGGAGGGGGCACCGCCCCTCCCCCTAGTCCAATTTGGACTAGGCCCATGGGGGGCGCACAGCCAGCCCTTGGATGCTCCCTCTCTCTCCCTTAAGGCCCAATAAGGCCCATAACTTCCCCGGTGGTTCCGATAACCCTTCCGGCACTCCGATAAATACCCGATACACCTTGGAACCATTCCGGTGTCCGAATATAACCATCCAATATATCAACCTTTATGTCTCGACCATTTCGAGACTGCTCGTTATGTCCGTGATCACATCCGGGACTCCGAACAACCTTCGGTACATCAAATCACATAACTCACAATACATATCATCATCGAACGATAAGCGTGCGGACCCTACGGGTTCGATAACTATGTAGACATGACCGAGACTCATCTCCGGTCAATAACCAATAGCAGAACCTGGATGCTCATATTGGTTCCTACATATTCTACGAAGATCTTTATCGGTCAAACGGCATAACAACATACGTTGTTCCCTTTGTCATCGGTATGTTACTTGCCCGAGATTCGATCGTCGGTATCATCATACCTAGTTCAATCTCGTCACCGGCAAGTCTCTTTACTCATTTCGTAATGCATGATCCCGCAACTAACTCATTAGTCACGTTGCTTGCAAGGCTTATAGTGATGTGCATTACCGAGAGGGCCCAGAGATACCTCTCCGACAATCAGAGTGAAAAATCCTAATAGTGTTCCTCAAGTATTCAGGAGTTGCATAATCTCATAGTCATAGGAACATGTATATGTCGTGAAGAAAGCAATAGCAATAAACTAAACGATCATAGTGCTAAGCTAACGGATGGGTCTAGTCCATCACATCATTCGCAAATGATGTGATCCCGTTCATCAAATGACAACACATGTCCATGGCTAGGAAACTTAACCATCTTTGATTAACGAGCTAGTCAAGTAGAGGCATACTAGGGACACTCTGTTTGTCTATGTATTCACACATGTATCAAGTTTCCAGTTAATACAATTCTAGCATGAATAATAAACATTTAACATGATATAAGGAAATATAAATAACAACCTTATTATTGCCTCTAGGGCATATTTCCTTCACCTATAACCATTAAAACCAAGACACGTGGGGTCACGTGAATGGTTAACAGAATGCACATGATTTGAATTACACAAATGTTTGAGATATTAAAGTGGCAACTATTTTTTTCAAAATGCCTTTGTTGGCTGTTATTCGAGTGCGCCTTCTCTCAAAATTGACATGAAAAATACCACAGCATGTCGGGTGCCATTCCATGATTGCATGCCAAGGTTCCTGAATTTCAGACGAGTTTTGGATTTACTAGAATTTAAAAGCCAGGTATCTCAACATTTTCCCGGCAATCAACAGTCCCCTGGTGTTTGAAATTCATTCCCATTTCTTGCATGGGACCTAAGCATGCACCCAAGGACTCATATTTGATCTTTCAACCAATTTATATTCACGAACCCCGAAAAATTCCAAAACGTAAAACAACACTCCTGTTGTTCTATGTTGGCACTAGAAAATTTTGGAATGCAACAAGAGGCAACGGATATTGTTTCGTCCCCAAAGGTGGCACGTTCTGTACCGAAACCATTAGGCTGGTTGTGAGAAGCTTATACCAAAACCTGCCCCAAATGGGACAAAAAATTTACCACGGCATGTCAGGTGGCACTCCATGATACCATGCCAAGTTTCATAAATTTCAAACGAGTTTTGGATTTACTATAATTTAAAAACCAGGTATCTCAATGTTTTATCGGCAATCAACAGTGTCCTGGTGTTCAAAATTCATTCCCATTTCTTGCATGGGACCTAAGCATGCACCCAAGGACAGATATTTAATTTTTCAACCAATTTATATGCACTGGAGCATGTGCATGTATTTCAAATTTGAATTATGCACATAAAATGCCTAGAAAACATAGTTAATGTATAAAAATGTCCAAACGAACCCTGAAAAATACCAAAACTTAACACAACACTCCTGTTGTTCTATGTTGACACTAGAAAATTTTTGAAATCAATAAGAGGCAACGGATATCGTTTCGTCCCCAAAGGTGGCACGTTCCATACCGAAACCATCAAGCTAGTTGTGAGAAGCTCTAGTTTGTGAGAAGCTTATACCCAAACCTGCCCCAAATGGGACAATTTTTTTACCACGACATGTTGATGCCTTTCCAGGATAGCATGCCAAGTTTCATGAATTTCAGATGAGTTTTGGATTTACTAGAATTTAAAAGCCAGGTATCTCAACGTTTTGCCAGCAATCAAGTGTGCCCTGGTGTTTGAAATTCATTCCCATTTCTTGCATGGGACCTAAGCATGCACCCAAGGACACAGATTTGATTTTTCAACCAATTTATATGCATTGGATCATGTGCATGTATTTCAAATTTGAATTTGTCGGGTTTCGGGTTCCGGCAGACCCTTGAGGTTCGAACACTCGGGTGCGCGCGGAGATCTCTCCCCTACAGATCTACGTCTGATCTCCTCGCGTGATCTAAGCTGGAAACAACGAACAACACAAGGGACACGAGGTTTATACTGGTTCTGGCCACCGTTGTGGTGTAATACCCTACACCAGTGTGTGGTGTGGTGGATTGCCTCAGGGGCTAATGATGAACAGTACAAGGGAAGAACATCCTTGCGAGAGGTGTTCTTGAGCCGGTGCGATGAACTATTTGGGTGAGTTCAGTCGCCTCTTTCTCTCTCTCTGCTAGGGCTCTACCAGATTTCTAGATGTCCTTTCCTCCCCTTCTGTCTGATCTCTAGATGTCCCTTTCTCGATGTCCTTCCTCTCGATGTCCTGATCTCCTGATGTCTCGATCTCCCTACTCTGTGGTGGCTACCTCTACTTATAGAGGCCCTGGGCCTCTCCCCAAATAATGAGCGGTAAGGGCGCCAACAATTGGCCATTTTGAGGGGGAACATCTAGTACAAGTTATCCTGACCAAATGTGGTCTTCGGCTGCCAAAAGCACTGGTGATGACGCCGTCTTGGGCTCCACGGTGACCTCCGTCCTGCTGCTCTGTTGGTCTTGGTCTCGTTGCACCGGAATGGTAACCTTTACCCGATGCCTCGGTCTGTGCTTGCCCCCTTTGCACCAAAGGGTAAACAAGGACACTGCGCAGGCCGGCGCCCGCCTGGCCTCGATCGTCATGGCTTGCGTCACGGGCTCCTCGCGAGGTACCCCTGCCTTGATCTCTCCGCCTCCTCGCGAGCCTGCCTAATGAGGCTGCCTCTGAGGAAGCTTCCGGTTGTCCGCCCCACGAGGCTTGGCCCCTCGCAAGGGTCTTGAGCTTGAGCTGATGAAGATGGGCTGCGCTGGGCCCCCACTTGAGCCACGCCGCAGGCAGGTAAGTCTGGGGACCCCCGTTCCCAGAACACCGACAGTAGCCCCCGGGCCCAAGGCGCGCCCGAGCTTGGCCTAGCAGGGAAGCGAAGGGGCGAGCGCGAAGCGCCGCGAGCCCCAACAGCCTGCGGCCTTGGGCGCCGCGTGGAGATTGATTGGACGTGGGCGTCTGCGCTTCCCCACGACGCCTCGGCAACTGTCCATCTGACAAAAGGGGTGCCCGGGCCAGACTTACTTGCCTTGTTCTTGTTCGCCTCGCCCCAGATCCCCTTTCTCGCTCTCCTCCTTCTTGCTCCCGAAATCCTCCAGATCTGTCTCAATCCTCCTCATCCGGCACACCATGGCGCCTCGCAAGTCCCCGACCGAGGCCTGGTACTCGCCGGCTCTGGATTCCCCGAACCTGCCGGAGAAGAACCTCACCCTCATGCGCCTGATGATAGTGGCATAGGGTAGCAAGGGGGAGACTGTGCTCAAGGCCGGCTCCGACCAGCCTGAAGGCAAGGGGAGCACTTTCTATCCGCTCTTTGTGAGCGCCATCGTCGCCGGTCTGGTGCCTCCTTTCTCTGAGTTCTTCTTTGCTGTTCTCCGCCAGTACAACCTGCAGGCTCTGCATCTCCACCCCAACTCTGTTCTTCTCCCAACGATTTTTGCTTACTACTGTGAGGCTCATGTTGGGGTAAAGCCCTCGGTGGCCTTGTTGCGTCACTATTTTTCCCTCCGGGTTTCTGTTGGCCATATCTCCACATGCTCGAGCTTCATCACATACTCCAATTCCAATGCTATCTTGAAGCCTGGGAAGAGGATCGAAGGCTTCCGGAGCAAGTGGGTCATGGTGGACGTCGGGCGCATCCACCCCCGTCTGGTGTTGCCGACGGGGCAGCCCAAGGTTGTCGACGCGTGGTCCCGCGCGAAGCTCGTTGACCCCCGTGCAAGGGAGATGCTGAAGAGGAAGAACGCGGACCTGAGGCCAAGCAACTTGGGGGCGGCGAAGCTGACCGGGGCCCCGCTCTTGAGGGAGTTCTTGGAGCATCGGGTGGCTCCGCTCCAGGAGCACTCGCTCCCGTTGTGGAGGCTTGGGGAAGCGGACGCCGCCTTGCGCCTAAGCTCTGAGGCCCTGACCGACGATAATCTGGTCGCGGCCCTCCATTCCTTGGTTGGGGGAGACGTGGTGATCCCGGTGGGCGCCCCCGTCCCCCTGTTTCTTCATGACGACTGGGAGCAGGTGGTGAACGCCATGCCCACCATCAATGGTGAGGGGCTGGTGCCCGCGAAAGCTCCCAAGGGTCTTGCGGCGCTGGCGATGGTGAATGTGTCCTCCGGCAGCTCCAGCGGGAGCGAGGGGGAAGAAGAGGCGAAGGAGGAGGAGTTTGACTCTGAGGCGACTGGCGAGGAGTCGAGGGAGTCTTTTCCTCAGCGCAGGTCCCAGGCCCTACGCTCCATGCCGGATGACGACGAGGCCGGCGCCAGGTGAGGAGGGGGGACCTCCCTTGGTCACAACAAAGGGCAGCTCGGGGCTGGTTCTCCCAGGGTCCGCTCTGGTCCTTGGGCGGTCTGAGGCTAGCCCCAGCCCCCCCCCCCCGACGTGCCTTCTGCTTCCGGGCCTCCCGAGGCTGACCCCAGCTGCAGGCTCTCGGGCTTCAAGTTCGGCCGGAGGTTGCTTGAGTCCGCGAGCGACAACCAGTAAGTGCTCCATTTGTGCTTTGCTTGGTTTCTGCCGCCGAGGCTTGACGTCCATATTCTTTTGCCAGGTCGGTGCCTGCGGCGAAGAGGTTGAGAGGGGCTTCTGCTGCCCTGCTTGGGGCGAGTCCATCTGCCAAGGCGGCGCCTTCGTCCACTGGGGAGGAAGACGGCGCGGCTCGCGCCTCCCCTGCCCGGTCATCCTCGCGAAGCCGACTGGGATGCCTCGGCGAGGAGTCAGCCCCTGTGGCCCCGCTGACCCTAGAGTCGACTGCGCTCGACGCTGCAGCCGGGGAAGCCAAGGCCCAGGGGGTTCCTTCCTGCCAAACCGTGATCACGCTGCCGTCCTCTTCGCCCGCTCCGCCGGTTCCCGCTTCTTCTGTTCCTTCTGCCGCCGTCCTGGACCAGGTCGCCAGTGAACTGAGCCAGCTGCGGGATGATCTTCTGAGTGCGGACCCTCGCCTAGTGGCCGGGCGCCTGGAGCTAGCTTCTGGCTGGGCCCGTTCTGCTGCCTCTGTCCAAGCAGCGCTGAGCCAGGCCGTGTCGGCCTCCGATGGGGAGAAGCAGGCTACCAACCAAGCCAAGGCAGCTCGCGACGCTGCCCTGGGCGATGCTGCGGCTGCCAAGGCTCGCTGCGAGGCGTTGGAGACCAAGCTGCAAGGCCTGCGCGACGAGCTCGCCAAGGAGGTCCACGGCCGCCAGGAGAAATAGAGGGAGATGAAGGCTCGGGAGGCTACTGTCAAGGACCGGGACGTCGAGCTTGATGACCGCCACGGCTGATTGGAGACACTGGAGCGGTCGCTGTAGGCGGAGAGGACCGAGCCAGACGCCAAGGCGAAGGTCCTCGCGGAGGATCGGGTGGCCTTCATGAAGATGGAGAAGAAGGCTCATGCTGCGCTGAAGACACTTTACGAGAGCGGCTTGGAGGAGTCGTTGGCCGGTGCGGAGGGCGGCCCCGCCAAGCTGCTTCCCTTCCTGGTCCATGCGCTTGAAGATGTCATAGACGGCCTTGGCCCCACGGACGAGGCCGAGACGCGTGCCTGTCTTCTGCGGCGCTGATGCATGTCCTCAGCCACGTCTACCTGCGCGACCCCGACGTCGACTTCGACAGCCTGCTGGAACCCGTGAGCGGCGACCTTGCCACCGCTGCCGCCGAGGCCGTGAAAGGCCGAGCCAAAGCTTTGCTGAGGAGGTTCCTGAAAGTGCGTTATATCGACTAGAGGGGGGGGTGAATAGGCGATTTTTATGAAAGTCTTCAAAACATGGAAGTTATGAACACAAACAGTAGAGATATGCCTATTACTATGCAGCGGAAGGTAGACTACACTAGGCAAGCCATGGTCAAGTATTCAATAGAGTGAAAGCACAGTGACAAATAGCTGCAGTGTAATAAGGATCAGGTAGGAAGATACTGTGAAGCCAAACAGAACACACAGTCACTCAGTAAAAACACAAGATAGAGCAAACATGCAATGACTTCACAACGAGTGACAGTAAGTAAAGGGAAGTGAAGATGAAACCAGTGACTCGTTGAAGACAATGATTTGTTGGACCAGTTCCAGTTGCTGTGACAACTGTACGTCTGGTTGGAGCGGCTAGGTATTTAAACCTTAGGACACACAGTCCCGGACACCCGGTCCTGAACCGCAGCTCAGGACACCCAGTCCTCACCGTATTCTCCTTTAGCTAAGGTCACACAGACCTCGCCCAATCACTCCGGTAAGTCTTCAAGGTAGACTCCCAAACCTTCACAGACTTCGTTCACCGGCAATCCACAATGACTCTTGGATGCTCAGAACGCCTGGAGGATGCACAGTCCTCAAGTGTAATAAGTCTTCAGATCACTCAGACAAGAAGACTTAAGTGATGCCCAATTCTCTCTGGCTCTGGGTGGTTAGGGCTTTTTCCTCGCTAGGTATTCTCTCTCAAAGGATTCGAGGTGGGTTGCTCTCAAACGACAAAAGCCGTGCACTAAATCTGAGCAGCCAACCGTTTATGGTTGTAGGGGGTGGGCTATTTATAGCCACTAGGCAACCCGACCTGATTTGTCCGACATGACCCTGGGTCACTAAGGAACTGACACGTGTTCCAATGGTCATATTTCAATCTCACAGGGCAACTTTACTTGGGCTACAAGCAAAGCTGACTTGTCCGACTCTGGACAAGATTTTCTCTCATAGTCTTCACTCGAAGACATAGGTTTTTTTTTAGGCATCACTTCAGTCGTTCTGACTGGTTCTCTTGGACCCCACTTAACAGTACGGTGGTTCCCATGACTCAACACAAATGAAAGAGAACTACGAAAGATCTAAGTCTTCGAGTTCCATAGGCTTCACGTGGTGTCTTCTCTTGTCATAGTCTTCAATGTGAATATCTTCATATACCACCTTTGACATCAATGTCTTCGTACATTTTTTAGGGGTCATCTCTGGTAGTAAAACCGAATCAATGAGGGACTTCTACCTGTGTTATCCTACAATTCTCACAAACACATTAGTCCCTCAACTAGGTTTGTCGTCAATACTCCAAAACCAACTAGGGGTGGCACTAGATGCACTTACAATCTCCCCCTTTTTGGTGATTGATGACAAACTAGTTGAAGTTTTCAACGGGGAATATAGTCTGTGGAATTTTAAAGGATAAGGAATTGTCTTCATAAGTTGCAAGGGCTCCCCCTGAAGATGTGCATATAAGTAATTTGCTTTTGGAATGCAAATGCACATGGCAGGTTGTACTTGTGGAGATCCACTTCACCTTATGATGACATTCCACTATGCATGTGAAAGTATATGAAGATAATGACATGCATAATGAAAAATGGACGTCTGCAGAATGATCTAAGTGCGGAATTTATCGTCGCACATGCGGAATTTATCTTCGCAAAGCAAGGTGCCAAATAAGTAGCAGACGACCATCGAGTTTAAGTGTTATAACTCAAAGAAACAAATGTAGCAAAACGAGAGTTGTAAGCACGAAGCAAAATATGGCAAAATATAAAGCACCCACCCATAATGACCCGCTTGAAGACTATCAACCTCATATGCTTCTCCCCCTTTTGTCAGTGAGGACCAAAAAGGTTTGAAGACATAGAGTTTCTACTCGTTCCCATGAGCAGCAGGGTCGGTGGTGGTGTTTGGCGGTGCTGAAGAGCTTGGTGCAGTGTCGACGCGTGCTGAAGGAGGTGGCGGTGATGTAGCATCGTCTTCATCCTCGATAACTCTGGCAGTCACTGTGGCAGCAGAGGAAGAGAACTCAGAGTCTTCAAGTGATGGTGTTCCTCGCAGCACAGCCCTTCGAGGAGGTGTTGAGTCAAACTTGAATCGCTCTGTGAAGCCATCCTCTTGAAGATCAGCTTGAGAACACATCATCGTGAGTCCTTTCCATGTGCGGCGACAGGTTTCATGTGCAACGAAAGCATTCTTGGTGGCAAGATTTCGAATGCGATTGACATCCCCCAAGAGGCTTTTCATCTGTCGCTTGAGCCAGTCATGATGTCAATCCTGTTTCTGATGAAGGGCCACAAGAAGCTCTCGGTCAGTTAGAACACGAGTGCGCTTCTTGGGTCTTGGAGCAGTTGTGCTGTCAGTGGCTTCAGTGGAAGCAGGGCGTGGTGCACGTGTAGTGCCAGCCAACGGATACACCCGAGAGACTGCTTCAATTCCTTCAATGTTTTGAGTGAAGCTCTGGTGTTCTGCATTCTGAAGACTCAGAGGTTGCTTGGCCGGCTCAGGATAGATGGCTTCAGCAGAGGTATCCACATCAGGCAAGAAGATCTGATGGTTTCGGGCTGAGGGCTGATACGAGATAGTAGAGTGAAGTTTGATCAGCCGCATTACCCAAGGGGCATAGAACTTCAAACCAAACAAGTCAGAGCCTGACGCAGCAAGTTGGCGTGTGAAAAAATCCTGTGCATTGAAGCATTTTCCATGAAGGATATAGAATATCAAAGTCTTCATTGCACCCTCAATCTTGGCATTTGGAGAGTGTCCTTTAATGGGCCAGAGAGTCCGCCTGATGATGTGATAGATGGTTCGTGGCAGATACTCAAGGTCTTCAACGAAGAACTCTATGGGATAAGGAGCATCTTGGGGCAATGGCTTCATCATGCTGAGCATCTGACTCATATCAGGTTCAGGCCTCTAAAAGAAGCTTTCAATAGCTTCAGTATGTAGCTGACAGCCTTGCTCGAAGAGATCGCCAGGAGTGGGCAAGCCAGTAAGCTCAATGATGTCAAATGCATTGGCTTCGTGATGAATATTGCCAGTCATCCACTCCAGGACCCAAGTCTTCGGATCTCTGTTGTACCCTCTGATGTGAAGTGTGGCATAGAATTGAAGCATTAGCTCTTCATTCCAATGCTCTTCGTCAGTAATGAATGGCAGCAGTCCCACTTGCTTGAAACAATCCAACGCTTCTTCTAGGCAGGGCAGACCAGCTATAGCTTCAACGTCAAGGCGCTTGTGTGGGAAGATGCGACCTTGGTTGTACAGTATGCATGAGTAATAGCTTCGCTGAGGATAGCTCCGGAACCGATCTGATGAAATCCTTTCCCTTGAGTAGGGGTTCTTGGAGCTATTGAAGAATGTATTGTCTGCCCTGAGGCCATTGATGTTGAAGGAGCCAGGTGCTGATGCAGGACCTGGGAACCTTGGCAGTCTTGGGATTGGCTTCTATACCTGAGGCCTATGCTCAACATGATAGTCGAACTAGGGACCTACAGCAGACTCGGGAACAGAAGTGTCAGGATCAGTGGCTTCGCTGTCTTCTGATGCTTTTGGTGGGGAGGGCTCCACATTAGCTTCACTCTTAGTTGTGGCAGCCTCACGATTTTCATCCTCCACTTGACGAGTTGGAGGGTCGGACACAAGCACGGTCTCCGTGAGAACTGCTTCTTGGTGAGACGGGGGGACTGGTGGTACTTCTTCGTCTTCGGCTGATGCAGCCGGAATGTCTTCAGCTGAGACTTGAGGCCTTGGACCTTTGCGAAGCCTGCGTAACGCAGACGACGCCTGTGAGGTCGGAGTGGGCTGGGCCTCAGATTCTTCTTCCTCTTGGGGGCGATCCGCCCATGAAGCAGCCTGGGCAGTTGGCGTCAGTGGACGACCAATGCTGATGTGTTCGCTATTTTCAAACTGAGGAAGGACTGCATCATCTTCTACATTGTCATGATGACCAATGTCTTCAGCAGTGATGGGATCAGCTGTTGGAATGTCTTCAGCTTCATGAGCCTCTGTGGAAGCAGGCTCATGGACAGTCAGTTGGCATTCAGCTTCAGGATAGACCATAGAAAGGGGTTCAACTATCAAGGGCTCTGTGGGAGCAGCCCGATCTTTCTTGGTCTTCCTCTTCTTCTTAGAGGGGGCAGTTTCAGATGCTTCAGGATATTTTCTCTTCCTTGCTTCAGCCTCAGCAGTCTTGGTCTTCTTGAGCTCTGAAGCGGTTGACCGGCTCTTTGGCTTCGAGCCAGTCATTGCAGTTGGGAAGACAATCGGAACTTCTTCTTGCCTTGGTGCGTCGGGTTCAGCTGTAACAGACTTCTTCTTCTTCTTTGCGGCCATCCTGGGGTCAATGCCAGGACGCCCAAGGGCCTTGCGTTTTTCAGCCTCATTATAGGCTTGCACACTTCTGTCAGCCAGAGTCTTCATGCGCTCACGCGAACCCTGAGCTTCGGCGCGTTTCTTCAGGAAGTTTTCCTTGAGCTCGTGCATCATGATCTTGAAGTTCTTCACTTCTTGCACGCTGAGCTTGGCCATATGCTTCTTGAACTGAGCCTTTTCATAGTCAATCTTCTGCTTGAGCTCAACAACGCACTGGGCGATGGCTAGTTCTGAAGCTATGGCGCCATGGAAGGCGACACTGAGGCCAATGGGTAGCTGCAGATCTTCAAAGCTGATGTTTGGCGTGTCAAACCACTCGTCAATGAAGTTGTGGATGATGGCGACATCAAAGAGAGGCAGATTATTGAAGATTTCTGCTTCTTCTTTGCTCTTGATGAGTTGCTCAAGAGCGTCATTTGCAAGGTCTTCATCACTTGATAGGTCAATGTCATCATTCCGCAGAATAGCAGCAGCTGTGAGCTCTTGGCCGCTGTGTGGCTGAGGCATCTTGCTCTTCTGGGGCTTGGAGATGCGGGATACGTCTTCAGACTGCACACTGTCTTCAGGAGGTGCAGTTGCCAATGGCTTCGCCCTTGAGATTTTTGGTGAAGGGGCCGGCTTTGAAGCTTTTGGCTTCTTCAATTGCTTTGGCTTCGGCACTGCAGGCACGTCATCAGACTCAGTGTCAACTGCAGGCTCATTCACTGCAGTCCCTTGAACCAAGATGTAGGTGATGAGGCCTTCAAGGTTGGCGAAAGGACCGATGACATTGGGTTCTGCATGTCGTGTGCCATCTGCCCTTGGTGATGAGGGACCAGGGTTGAAGTCTAACCCAAACTTCTTCTTGTTCTGCTTCGCTGAGTTTTGGGCAAACTAGAAGTTGCGCTTGAACAGATTGTCGTCACGACACCATGGTAGTGACGACGAGTGTGCATCAGCAGGCTGTGGTCCACGGACCATGCATGGATAGAAGCCTTGAGCAATGGCTTCATCTCTGGACCTGGGTAGAAGATTCTTGTATAGGATGTCTCCCCACGGTCTTTTGATGGCACTTTTCTCAGCATACTCTTGGGTTGTGAAGCGGTATTTGAACCATTGTTCTACCCAATATCTTCGAATCCATTGGATTCGGGTCTTGCGCTGACTGTAATCCTCTTCAGGATCTGTCTTATACATTTCTGCGAGTTCATCAGGCAGATCTCTGGATGTTCCGCCACGATGCTGTCTACCCCCCTTCCTTGCTGCTTTCTCTGAAGCCATAAACTTTAACTTGAAAGGCTTCAAGATGTTCAAAGGCTTCAAGGGCTTTCTCTTGCTGGACCAACAGGAACTGGCTTTAGGAGAATTTATGTGATGCTGTAAGAATTCTGCAAATGAATGTAGACTATGAGAACCAAAGGATTCTCCCACGGACATGTACCTGTGACAGCATTAAGGTGCGAGGGAAGGGGAAGAGGTCATATGCATTCTTAGAAGATTTTGAAGATAAATCAGTTTAGAAGACATTGACCTCATCGTGCGAAGACATTCACTCATAGATAAGAAGTTGGTTCCAGATTTGTACGAACCCATAGATCAGTACAAGTGAGGAATCTAACTACTTTGTGAAGCACAAGTGAATATACTAGGCATGTTATGAGATGCAGTTGGAGAGAGATCTAACTTGTGTGAATAGAAACTTCTTATGGTAGAAAGTGACAAAGCCATAGGATCAAAAGGTGCCGTAAAAAGAAGTTTTATTTACCACACTGGGAACTGCTAGACGGAGTAGAAGATGAGGCCGAGCAGTTCAATCTTCCGTGCCCTAACTTGGCGACGGAGGACACCTACGGCGACGGCGGAGAGGACGATGTCCGCGATCGGCGTGAAGACGGCGTCGGAGAGGTTGTGGCAGTGAAGCGCTTCGTCACCGGCGTCGTCGAGGTCTAGCGGTGGCGCTAGGGTTCGTGCGAGGGTGGAAGAAGGGATAATGACCGTTGTGAGTGTGTATTTATAGTTATAGGGGCGGCACTGCGCTATTACACAGGTGCCCCTGGCGATTCGCATCTGAGTAACACGTGGCCATCATGCGGAGGGTTTGTTCCACGTCCCACGCACGCCTGGATTGTCAGGTGGTCATTCCTACTTCTCCGGATATCATGTGGATGAATGATCATTGAAAACGGACTTAAAGGTTGTCTCTGTGTCTTCTGCTGTCAAGGGCGCAGAGAAGACATTCGACAGTTTCAATGGAATGCATATGACTTGGAGAGATAGAATTCGAGATAGAAAGCATAGAGAGGTTAGGGTCCGATCACATTCACTTAGTTCAAAAGATTCAAACAAGAAGACATAGCAATAAGTGAATGCTGTAGAGGACAGAACACTAGTATATATATATATATAACATAGTGAAGATAATCATGAAGACATGTTCAGATTGAAGCCAGACCAAATGTGAAGACATTGCAAGGTAACGCCATGAGTGAAACACTTCAAAATAGAACGTTTGGTGGTGGCGTTACCCACCGTATAGGAAGTATTAGACTCAGACACGGCGCACAATTATCGTGGCGCTCCGAAGTCAAATCCCACATTAATGTATTCACACTTAGAATGTAAGTCTTCATTGATTGAAGATATACATTACTTCGTGTGTTGCACATCTAAGTCATCAATATGCATAAGTGTTAGGATGTGTGCCTGATCACAGGACATTTGAGGATTCCAGGATATTTAGCTCACACCGTAATTTGTAAAATCTCTTCTCATCCAAGGGATTGGTGAAAATATCTGCCAATTGCTCTTCAGTGTTGACGTGTATGATATCAATATCTTCCTTCACAACATGATCTCTGAGAAAATGATGATGAATTTCTATGTGCTTTGTCTTCGAGTGCTGAACTGGGTTATTGGCAATCTTGATGGCGCTTTCGTTGTCGCAGTAAAGTGGCACTTGCTTCAGATGAATGCCATAGTCCTTGAGAGTTTGCTTCATCCACAGAAGCTGAGCGCAGCAAGATGCAGCAGCAATGTATTCAGATTCAGCAGTGGAGAGGGATACACAGTTCTGCTTCTTTGAAGACCAACATACAAGTGATCGTCCTAGAAAGTGGCATGTGCCTAATGTAGACTTCTGATCAACCTTGTCACCAGCATAATCAGCATCCGAGAATCCAACTAGATCAAACTCTGAGCCCTTTGGATACGATAGTTGGGGTGTGAGCCAAATATCGAAGAATTCGCTTCACAGCTAAGTGATGCGAATCCTTTGGTGCCGCTTGAAATCGAGCACACATGCAAACACTAAGCATAATATCTAGCCTAGATGCACATAAATAAAGCAAAGAACCAATCATGGAGCGGTATTCCTTTTGATCGAACTCTTTACCATTGTCGTCGGGACCCAGATGATGTTTGGCTGGCATTGGTGTTGTGAAGCCTTTGCAGTCTTGCATACCAAACTTCTTCAGGCACTCTTTGAGATACTTCTCTTGAGATATGAAGATGCCGTTGCGTTGTTGTCGTATTTGAAGACCGAGGAAGAACTTCAGCTCCCCCATCATAGACATCTGATATTGCTCTTGCATCATATAGCCAAACTCTTCACTATACTTCTGATTGGTGCAGCCGAAGATAATGTCATCCACATAAATTTGGCACACAAATAGTTCACCATCATATGTCTTCGTGAAGAGAGTGGGATCTAGGGAACCAGGTATGAAGCCTTTGCTCTTCAGGAAGTATTTGAGTGTGTCATACCAGGCCCTAGGGGCTTGTTTGAGGCCATACAGTGCCTTGTTGAGCTTGTATACCATGTCAGGATGTTTTGGATCTTCAAACCCAGGCGGTTGTGCAACATACACTTCTTCTTCAATCTTGCCATTGAGAAAGGCACTCTTCACATCCATTTGATATAGAAGTATGTTATGATGATTTGCTTAGGCCAGCAGTATACGTATGGCTTCAAGTCTAGCTACAGGAGCAAATGTTTCATCGAAATCAATGCCTTCCACTTGAGTATATCCTTGAGCAACGAGACGAGCTTTGTTTCTAACAATTTGTCCATGCTCATCTTGCTTGTTGCGGTATATCCATTTGGTGCCTATTATATTGTGCTTCCGTGGATCAGGACGCTTGACCAGTTCCCATACATTGTTCAGCTGAAACTGTTGAAGCTCTTCTTGCATAGCTTGAATCCATTCAGGTTCCATGAAGGCTTCTTCAACTTTCTTGGTTTCTGTAATTGAGATGAATGTGAAGTGCCCACAGAAATTTTCCAGCGGAGTTGCCCTTGAAAGAGTGAGTGGACCAGGTGCATTGATGCTGTCAATTATTCTGTCAATCTGCACTTCATTGGCAACACGAGGATGTACAGGGCGAGGACTTTGCTCTTGCTGATCTGTGTTGTTGTTGGGAGGAATGTCTTCAGACTGAGCATTGTCTTCATGTGGATCAGGTGCTGAGATGATAAGTTCTTCTTCAGGATGAGCTTCAGAAGGTATAATCTCTCCAGTTCCCATTAGCTTGATTGATTCACTAGATGGAACCTCATCTAGCACATTTGGCAGTTGCTCTCTTTGTGAACCATTGGTCTCATCGAACCGTACATCCACTGTTTCAACCACTTTGTAATGAAAGAGATTGAAGACTCTGTAGGAGTGCGAATCCTTTCCATATCCAAGCATAAAACCCTCATGTGCTTTTGGTGCAAACTTTGAGGTGTGGTGTGGGTCCTTGATCCAGCACCTTGCGCCAAATACTCTGAAGTAACTGACATTTGGCTTCTTGCCAGTTAGGAGTTCATAAGATGTCTTGTTCAGAAGCTTGTGAAGATAAACATGATTGATTGTATGGCATGCGGTGTCAATGGCTTCAGGCCAGAATTTTCTTGGAGTCTTGTATTCATCTAGCATCGTTCTGGCCATCTCAATGAGTGTTCTGTTCTTGCGTTCGACGGCGCCATTCTGCTGTGGCGTGTACGGGGGTGAGAATTCATGTGTGATGCCCAAGGTATCAAGATATGTATCAAGTCCAGTGTTCTTGAATTCAGTGCCATTGTCTTGGCGCCGTAATTGTTCATAGCTCGATTGGCGAAGCGTCTGAAGACATCCTGCACTTCAGTCTTGTAAAGGATTATGTGCACCCAAGTATATCTAGAGTAATCATCAACAATGACAAAGCCATAGAGGCAAGCAGTAGTGGTAAAAGTTGAGTAGTGAGTGGGACCAAAAAGATCCATGTGAAGCAGTTCGAAGGGTCGAGTAGTGGTCATGATTATCTTCGAGGGATGTTTTGCCCTCGTCATCTTCCCTGCTTCACAGGCACCGGATAAGTGATCTTTCTTGAACTTGACGCCCTCGATGCCTATGACATGCTTCTTCTTTGCAAGGGTGTGGAGGTTCCTCATGCCAGCATGCCCAAGCCTCCGATGCCAAAGCCAGCATTCTGAAGCTTTTGCCAGAAGACATACTGCAAGCTGTGGCCCTGCTGAGAAATCTACCACATACAAATCCTCTTTCCGATACCCTTCAAACACTAGAGACTTGTCAGATTCCATTAGTACCAGGCAACGATATTTTCCAAATATTACGATCATGTTCAAATCACAAAGCATTGAGACAGACATTAAGTTGAAGCCAAGGGATTCAACAAGCATGACTTTATCCATGTGTTGATCCTTTGAGATGGCAACTCTACCTATACCCAATACCTTACTTTTACAAGTGTTAGCGAATGTGATGTGACTCTTGTCGGATGGACATAAGGTTGAGTCCATAAGAAGGCTTCTTTTTCCGGTTATGTGATTTGTACACCCACTGTCAATAATCCATTCTGAAGACACTGGTGTCGTACCCTACAGTGCAGTTAGGGGGATAGGCTTCACGAAGAGAATTGTGAAGCAAAAACATTTGACGAACCAGTGGGTTATGAAAACTTAGATCCAGATTAGGACTAATAGGGAGAGTAGCATGCGATTCAGGAACGAAGTACATAGTGATGCCATTCGGGCATTTTATCTTGCGCCCTACAAGATGTATAAGGTCCCTAGCAATATCGTCAGAAGATTTTGGTTTTTTGCTGGAGACCTTTCCCTGCAAAAGAGAGTTAAGCTTTCTTAGCCACCCACATTTTCAAGGGTGGCTTAGAAGCAATAATTCTAAGTGCAGCATCTGAGAATTTTGGCTTTGGAGCCCTAGCAAACAGTCTAGCAGGTGGACAATAGTACTCATAAGAATAGGCAGAATAATTCTTGGTCATATGAACATGGTGGTTTGATGGACCACTCTCATATTCATATGCCTGAGTGTGGTTTCCCTGCAAAACATTTGCGTTAGTGCGACTCAGGTGAGTCCTCTGTCTGTATGAAGCCTTTGGACCGTATGAAGCCTTTGGTTTGAGGTTTGTCTTCCAGACACCTTTTCGGAACCCATATCTTCTTCATAGGCGGTCCATTCCTGCAGTTAGTACCAATGTACCTGCCAAACACTTCACCATTCTGATTCTTAAATAGTACATAGTTTGCATCAAAGGATTCATCAATGATAATGGGGTTAGCACAAGTGAATCCAGATAAATTGGATGGATCTGCTGAAGGTTCCTTTGCAGCAACCCACTTGGTTTTGGGGTACTTCTCAGGTTTCCAGTAAGAGCCATCTGCATTCATTTTCCTTACGAACCCAACACCCTCTTTCCTAGGGTTTCGGTTCAGAATCTGCTTCCTGAGGACATCACATAATGTCTGATGCCCTTTAAGACTTTCGTACATCCCTGTTTCAAGCAATGTCTTCAACCTAGCATTCTCATCAGCAATAGCGGTGGTATCCTCAGCAGAGGGGTTAGTTACCACATCAACAGTTGAAGATATTGCAACAGCAGTAGCAGTGGAACATTCAGCAACAGAAGTAGCATTATCACGCTCAATGCATTTAAGACATGGTGGTTCAAATCCTTCCTGAGCGGAACTGATCTGTTCGGCGCGAAGTGACTCGTTTTCCTTTTGAAGATCTTCATGAGCCGCTCTCAATTTCTCAAGATCTTGCTTCCTTTGAAGATAATCATAGGAAAGCTTTTCATGAGTTGTTGAGAGAGTATCATGACGACTTTCAAGTTCCTGATACTTAACGTGAAGATTTTTTATGTCTTCAATTAAGGATTCAGATCAAGTCATTTCAGCACCCAACAGATCATCGCTTCTGTCTAACAGTTTTTGAATATGTTCCATGGCTTTCTATTGTACATTTGCAATTTTAGCAAGTGTTTTGTAGCTGGGTTTTGAATCACAATCAGAGTCATCGTCACTAGATGTTTGATAGTGAGTAGTGCGTGTGTTTACCTTGGCACCGCGTGCCATGAAGCAGTAGGTAGGAGCGGAGTAGTCCTTGTCATTTGCATCGGTGTCGGTGATGAAGTCATTGTCTTCAGTGTTGAAGATGGACTTGGCAACGTATGCTGTAGCCAGACTTGCAATGCCAGAATCAGACTCCTCCTCAGACTCCACCTCTGCCTCTTCAGAAGCGGACTCCTCCTCTGAATCCATTTCCTTGCCAACAAACGCACGTGCCTTGCCAGATGAGCTCTTCTTGTGTGATGAAGACTTTGAGGAAGACTTGGAAGAAGACTTTGAGTATTTCTTCTTATTCTTGTCATCAGAGTCATATTCTTTGCTCTTCTTCTTCTTTCTGTTCTCATTGTCCCACTGTGGACACTCAGAGAAGAAGTGTCCAGTTTTCTTGCACTTGTGGCATGTTTTTTTCTTGTAGTCATGAGCAGAAGCTTCATCATTCCTTGAGCTTGATCGTGAAGACTTTCTGAAGCCTTTCTTCTTGGTGAATTTTTGGAACTTCTTCACAAGCATTGCAAGTTCCCTTCCAATGTCTTCAGGATCATCAGAACTACTGTCAGATTCTTCTTCAGATGAGGAAACAGCTTTTGCCTTCAAGGCACGAGTTCGCCCATAGTTTGGACCGTAGATATCTCTTTTCTCAGAAAGCTGAAACTCATGTGTGTTGAGCCTCTCAAGTATGTCAGACGGATCGAGTGTCTTGAAATCAGGACGTTCTTGAATCATCAGGGCTAAGATGTCAAATGAACTATCAAGTGATCTCAGCAGCGTCTTGACGATTTCATGTTTGGTGATCTCAGTGGCGCCAAGGGCTTGAAGCTCATTTGTGATGTCAGTGAGTCGGTCAAATGTGTGCTGGACATTGTCATTGTCATTTCGCTTGAAGCGGTTGAAGAGGTTACGAAGGACACTGATTCTCTGATCTCTCTGGGTTGAGATGCCTTCATTGACCTTGGAGAGCCAGTCCCAGACTAGCTTGGATGTCTTCAAAGCACTCACACGGCCATACTGTCCTTTGGTCAGATGACCACAGATGATATTCTTGGCAGTAGAGTCCAGTTGAACGAACTTCTTGACATCAGCAGCAGTGACACCTTCTCCAGCCTTGGGAACGCCGTTCTCGACGACATACCATAGGTCGACGTCAATGGCTTCAAGATGCATGCGCATCTTATTCTTCCAGTAGGGATATTCAGTTCCATCGAAGACGGGGCACGCAGCGGAGACTTTAATTATCCCTGCAGTCGACATAGCTAAAACTCCAGGTGGTTAAACCGAATCACACAGAACAAGGGAGCACCTTGCTCTGATACCAATTGAAAGTGCATTATATCGACTAGAGGGGGGTGAATAGGCGATTTTTATGAAAGTCTTCAAAACGTGGAAGTTATGAAGACAAACAGTAGAGATATGCCTATTACTATGCAGCGGAAGGTAGACTACACTAGGCAAGTCATGGTCAAGTATTCAATAGAGTGAAAGCACTGTGACAAATAGCTGCAGTGTAATAAGGATCAGGTAGGAAGATATTATGAAGCCAAACAGAACACACAATCACTCAGTGAAAACACAAGATAGAGCAAACATGCAATGACTTCACAACGAGTGACAGTAAGTAAAGGGAAGTGAAGATGAAACCAATGACTCGTTGAAGACAATGATTTGTTGGACCAGTTCCAGTTGCTGTGAAAACTGTACGTCTGGTTGGAGCGGCTAGGTATTTAAACCTTAGGACACACAGTCCCGGACACCCAGTCCTGAACCGCAGCTCAGGACACCCAGTCCTCACCGTATTCTCCTTGAGCTAAGGTCACACAGACCTCGCCCAATCACTCCGGTAAGTCTTCAAGGTAGACTCCCAAACCTTCACAGACTTCGTTCACCGACAATCCACAATGACTCTTGGATGCTCAGAACGCGACGCCTAACCGGCTGGAGGATGCACAGTCCTCAAGTGTAATAAGTCTTCAGATCACTCAGACAAGAAGACTTAAGTGATGCCCAATTCTCTCTGGCTCTGGGTGGTTAGGGCTTTTTCCTCGCTAGGTATTCTCTCTCAAAGGCTTCGAGGTGGGTTGCTCTCAAACTACAAAAGCCGTGCACTAAATCTGAGCAGCCAACTGTTTATGGTTGTAGGGGGTGGGCTATTTATAGCCACTAGGCAACCCGACCTGATTTGTCCGAAATGACCCTGGGTCACTAAGGAACTGACACGTGTTCCAATGGTCATATTTCAAACTCACACGGCAACTTTACTTGGGCTACAAGCAAAGCTGACTTGTCCGACTCTGGACAAGATTTGCTCTCATATTCTTCACTCGAAGACATAGGTTTTTTGTTTAGGCATCACTTCAGTCATTCTGACTGGTTCTCTTGGACCCCAGTTAACAGTACGGTGGTTCCTATGACTCAACACAAATGAAAGAGAACTACGAAAGATCTAAGTCTTCGAGTTCCATAGGCTTCACGTGGTGTCTTCTCTTGGTCATAGTCTTCAATGTGAATATCTTCATATACCACCTTTGACATCAATGTCTTCGTACATTTTTTAGGGGTCATCTCTGGTAGTAAAACCGAATCAATGAGGGACTTCTACCTGTGTTATCCTGCAATTCTCACAAACACATTAGTACCTCAACTAGGTTTGTCGTCAATACTCCAAAACCAACTAGGGGTGGCACTAGATGCACTTACAGTTCCGCGCCTTCAGCATCTTGCCCAGGCGCGGCGCCGCCAGCTCCGCGGCCCCAGGAGGCGGGGTCGCCCAGCGCGACTCCACCACAGGCGGCGGCGCCACTGGAGAGTGATCCCTTCGCGGCTTCTGTCCTGTTTTTATTCCTGCAACATGAACCATGCCTCGCAGAGGCGTTTAAACTTGTGTTTGGCGTCGTAAAACAATCTACAGCTTGTAATACTTGCATTGAATTTCCTGGAATTTGCGTTTTTCTCTCCTACTTGCTTGCGCTCTACGTCGGCATGGCCCGGCCCCGCGCATACCTCACCCGGCGTTAGCCCCGACTGGAAACCAGGACGGGACTAAGGGGTGAGGGGCTACGTGGCAAGTTAGGCTCCCGAGTCGCAATGCTCAAGAGTCCCCCTTGACGCGCAAGCAACAAGTGGGAAAACGGGGGAATAAGGAGTGGATTGGTCGTTCTGCGTCGGCAGGGCCTGGCCCCGCGCATACCTCACCCAGCGTTAGCCCCGACCAGAAACTAGGATGGGACTAAGGAGTGAGGGGCTACGAGGCAAGTTAGGCTCCTGAGTCGCGATGCTCAGGAGTCCCCCTTGACGTTCAAACGGGTTTCCATACCTTGGCTCCGCTCATGGAGGGGCGCGTGACGACCAGGTCTAAGGGACCTGGCTGGGTGGCGTGCGCTCGGGCAAGGCCCGGGCGTAGCCCCCGTGTCCAGCCCCCTCGCGCGGCGCTCCCGAGGGGAGGCGTTGCGATGGTGCCGGACACTGAGCTCTGGGCTCCCTGAGGTTGGTACGGCCGTAGGCCGCCCTCAGTTGTTTATCACCAGCGCGGAGCATAGCGCTTCCGTATGTGTACGGGCATAGCCGCTCCTCGGCAGTGTTGTCAGCTAGCACGGAGCATGGTGCTTCCGCTGGTACGTGGGAGGGGGCTCCCCTCTGGGAGGAGCCCCCGGGGCGTGTACAGCCCCGCCCTGACACGTGGCCGGCACGGTAGGGCTAGGAGAGGTGTATCTGGGCACTCGTGAGCCAGCACGGGACTCACGAGGCCCTACCTCGAGGCGGGTTGCGCCTGGTTCTGGGCCTTTATCAATGGTGTGGTCCTACATGGTGGTTATAATGCAAATGCTCTACGTCCTCAGGTCCCGGCCCTCGAGCGAGCACAGCCGCCGCTGGTATGACACGTCGCGATGCCGTGGGTCAAGGCCAGGGGGTGAGGGATGGAGAGCCAGTAGGAGCCCATGAGTCACGATGCTCAGGTACCTCCTTTTAACGTGCAAGCGCTTTGCATGAAAGCAGAGAAGTCCGTGATAAGCAGCAGGTGACAATTAAGCGTGAAAGAGAAAATTCATTTTAAGTAGATGCGGGAAAAGCAAACGCCGCTGGGCCAGGCCCGAACAGCTCGGGGATGATGCAACCCGAGGGGCGCCCCCAACAAGGTAAGTAAAGAGCATAAGCAAAACGGATACATGCCGCAGGGACGGACCCACGCGACCTAGGAATGATGCGGCCCTGTGGGCGCTCCCAGCTAAAAACGGAACTAAGAAAGATGTCACCTAGTGCCATTGAAGATGAAGTGATGTTGAAGAAGTGGGCGATGCGCGATGATGACATCAACACTCACGAGCCCCCAGGCCCAGGAGCCTCGGGAGGCTCCGAGGGCACAGGCGGGTCTCCGAGGGCCATCTCCATCTCTGCCAGGACCGCACAATGCTTGACCTCTTGAGCCTCCAGAATGTTCCTCAGCAAGCGTTGATGAGCGGGGACCGCGTTCAGCAGGCCGACAGGCATGCGAACGTAGCTGTGCGGTGGACCCTCGCAACGCCCCACGCGCAAAGGCCAGAGGCACTCCTGAGACGTGGCTCGGTTGAGCCCTGGCACGTCAATGCAGATGTGCATCCCACCATCCTCGCCTAGATGTGGGGCTACGGTGGGCAAGCGGCGGCTGCCGCGCATGACTCTCGACTCCTGTAGCTCCTGGGTGTTTCTTGTGATGAACTCCTGAGGGTTTAGTCTTCCTTGGCTTGTACCTTCTTGAGGGAAACGTTCCTGGAAGCACCCCTCCATGTGGTGCCCGAGCGCCTCCCTCGCGACCTTAGCAAAGTCGGTGGCTCTCCAAGAAAGAGCCCCCGAGCCCTGCCTGAGGAGGGCACTGGGCGCGCCTTCCTATGCGAGAGAGGGTGGCGCTCCCCGATTGGGCGCAGATCCTGGCGCAACACCTCCGGAGGCGCCTACCTCCTTATGGCTTGGGCCAGGCGAAACCTTCTTCTTCTTAAGGGTCGCCTCAGGAAGTCTTCTGCTCCTGTGGTCCGGGTCTTCGATTGTTGCAGCTTGGAACGCGCGCTCAAGTGAACACACTGCGTCCCTTTCTTCACAGGGTACGGTGAGGACTCCACCGCTTCCTGGAATGTTGAGGACATTGTATCCATGATGAGTCACTACCATGAACTTGGCCAGGGCTGGGTACCCGAGGGTGGCATTGTATGGCAGACAGATGTGGGCGACATCGAAGTCGATGAGCTCGGTGCGGTAGTTGTTGCGCTGCCTGAAGGTGACTGGAAGGCGAACCTGCTCTATTGGAATAGTGGAACCATCAGTGACTCCTGAGAAGGGCTTGGTCGGCTGAAGCTGATCGTACGGCACTTGGAGATTGTCGAACGCACTACAAAAAAAGACACATCCGTGACATTTTGGGCCGAACGAAAAAAAATTCTGTCATACAGATGACACTTCCATGACGATAATTGTGACAAAACCCGGTATCATCATAGATGTGGTGGGCTCCTACTTCTATGACAAAAAATCATGACAGAAAATGGGCTTTTTGCCCTGGGCGGGCCGGAGACGCAGCTGCATGACATTCTTTGGGCCGTCCATGACGGAAAAAACCGTGGTAAAAGCAAGGGGGAGGAAAATTTCAGGGAGTTCCCGGTTACGGTGGGAGGTCGGGGGCCGAGCGATGCACGTTTCTCTCATACATGTACGCGTGTGTGTGCGAGGCGTTGGCTCTAACTGAACCCGAGCGAGGCATTGGGCTCTAACTGAACCCGAGCGATTGCACTGTAGGCTACGCGTTACTGAACCCGAGCGATCGATCGATGGCTGTTAACTGAACCCGATCGAGCGATTCCTTGGCTACTGCTGCTAACTGAAGCCGATCGATGGGATGAACAGTGAGCGTTGTGGGGGGTTTGGATGAACAGTGAGCGGTGGTGTTGCCTCTGGATGAACAGGACCCCGTGGTGTGGTGGAGGGCTGGATGAACAGTAGATGGTGGAGGGGTGCCCGTGGAGGGGTGGATGAACAGGACCCCGTGGTGTGGAGGGCAGGATGAACAGTAGACGGTGGGGGGTGCCCATGGAGGGGTGGTTGAATAGGACCCCGTGGTGTGGAGGGCTGGATGAACAGTAGACGGTGGAGGGGTGGTTGAACAGTAGCCCGTGGAGTAGCGCGCGGTGGAGGCTGGATGAACAGGAGCCGGTGGAGGATGGAGGAGGTCGACGGTGGATGAACAGTAGCTCATGGAGGCTGGAGGGGGTCAACGGTGGAGATGAACAGTATCCCGTGGAGTCCCGTTTCGCGGTACACCACACCCCTCCCGATGAACAGGACCCCCGTTTTGATCGTAGCGCTCCAACACAAGTCCGTTTCCTCCGTTTTGCGGTACGCCACACCCCTCCCGATCAACAGGACCCCCGTTTCGACCGTAGGAGGTCCGTTTCCTCCGTTTTGTGGTACGCCACACCCCTACCGATCAACAGGAACCCCGTTTCGACCGTAGGAGGTCCGTTTCCTCCGTTGTGCGGTACGCCAGGCCTCGTTTCCATCGCCTCTTCCGTCCAAGCCATCCCGATGAACACGACCACGCATTCCGTTCCGACCCATGAACACGACGACGACGTTGTTTCTCCGTTCCGACCCAGCCATGTACATGAGCCCTCGCCGTATGTATGCGTGAGTAGGCGTTCGAGACCCCGCCTGTATGTACACATACGTGGCCGTATTTCCTTTCTTGCACCCTGGCCGTTGTACGTACGTGTACAAGCTACGTGTGCGCCTCTACTACAACACGTGCGCGCCTCTACTATGACACGTGCGCGCCTCTACATCCACCAGTATATATGTACGTACACGTTCGTGACCAGAATGACAACGCTACGTACGCTTCGACCAGGTGGGTCCCGACTGTCAGGCACTTCCTTGCGTACGAAGGTGTAGCTAGTGGGTCCCAGTAGTCAGGGGGGAAACGTTTTTTTCGCGAAATACGGTGGCCCGTCCGTTGTTCCCTGCTGTCAGGTGGAGGAAACATTATTTTCCGTGTAATAAGGAGGCACTTCCTTGCTGCGGCCGTGGACCCAGCTGTCAGCCTCTCCACGTAAAGTCCACATCCGATGGAAGTCGTTCCTTGACCACGTTAACCACGCCGCGCCGAGAGCACTAGGGCAGTGGACGACGGCGAGGCCTAGGAAGGGGACGACGCGGAGCCGGGGAAGATGCGGAAGTGGAAGCCCGCGCGGAGAGGAGTACGAGGGTTCGCTGGTTCGGCTGCGGTGTGAGGCTGCCGTCGCCGCAGAATAACATTGGGTGTGGGTGAGTACAGGGATGGCCTGGCCCGCGGTGGGAGTAGTACGGGGCGGTGAGGCCTCCACGGCATCATAGCCGGCCACGGGAGGCAGGAGCATGCGACACGACCGGCGCTGCTTTGGGAGGCTGGAGCAAGAAGACCAGAGGTTGAAGAAGCACTACGGCCACTGGATGCACATCGTACGGTCACTGGAACTAGAATCGTTCATATTGACTAAAGTTGACAAAGGCCCCCGTCCCAGTCAACTTAGTAGGCCCACAAGTCAGCCTCCCACCATGGTGGGTCCCAGCTAGCAGGGGGAGTATTCATTTTTTTGTGCGTAATAAGGAGGCACTTTCGGTGGGTCCGAGCTGACAGCGGGGGGAACTTTTTTCGCGAAATACGCTGGCCCGTCCGATGGGTCCGAGCAGTCAGGGGGGCAATGTTTTTTTCGCGAAATAAGGTGTCCCGTCCGGTGGGTCCCTACTATAAGGTGGAGGAATAATTATTTTGCGTGTAATAAGGAGGCACTTCCTTGCGGCTACCTGGACCCAGCTGTCAGCCTCTCCATGTACAGTACTCTTCTGATGGAAGTCGGTCGTTGACCACGTTGACGACGCCGCGCCGAGAGCACCAGCGCGGTGGTCTGGACGATGGCGAGGCCTAGGAAGGGGGACCCGGGGAAGACGCAGTAGTGGAAGGCCGCGTGGAGAGGAGTACGAGGGTTCACTGGTTCGGCTACGGTGTGAGGCTGCCGTTGCCACAGAATAACAGGGTGTGTGGGTGAGTGGAGGGATGGCCTGGCCAGCGGTGGGAGTAGTATGGGGGCGGTGAGGCCTCCGCGGCAGCACAGCCGGCCACGGGAGGCAGGAGCAGGCGGCAAGACCGGCACTGCTTTGGGTGGCTGGACCAAGAAGACCAGAGGTTGAGGAAGCACTACGACCGTTGGATGGACATCGTACGGTCACTGAAGCTAGAAACGTTTATTATTGACTAAGTTGACAAAGCCCTTGGTACGCTCCAACTTAGTAGGCCCACAGGTCAGCCTCCGAAATGGTGCGCCCCAGATGTCAGCGGGAGGAAACATTTTTTGGGCAGCCGAAGCTAAGAATATCCGAAATTGAAGACGAAGCACGACATCCGTTGGATAGACATCCAAGGGCCACTGCTGCTAGAACCGTGTGTTGACTATAATAAGTTGGCAAAGCCTTGCATACGCGTCAACTTATTTTTTTAGGGGACGCGTCACTTAGTAGGCCCACAAGTGTGTGGCAGAGAACTTATTGCCCTTTTACGTTTTGTAAGAATGTACAACCCATTTTGGAATTCTAATGGAATTTACAACAGCCCATTTACAGTTTGTTAAAAGTAGAGCCCATTTTCTAGCTAGGACAATGATTAATAATTTCAACCAACCGTTGAAGACAGAATTCAATAAAATTTCCCACATTTTGATGAGCTCCGAAATATTTTTATCCCGAAATTTCTAGTCAGATTAAATATAAATTTGTATTACGTAAAAATCTAACGAAACATTGCGCGCGCAACAATGAAAATTTAAGATTTTCAAAATCCATAAATAATATTTTATAAACTAATTTCGTGTTTGGTGCATTTTTTTATAGTTACTGCCCAGTTTTTATAATTACATCCCATTTATTATTTTTTAAAGCCCATTTTCCTGTTAAGCCTAATGCATCCCTCCTAGGAAAGATTTGCAGCCCAGTGGGTATTCCTCAATAAGACGTATAGCTGGGCTAGCCATTTTCATCTTGAAAAAATTAGTATCTGGGCTGGATATCTGGCCTGGGCTAGACGGGCCACAGCCCGCCCAGTTAATACCCTGCTCTCCTCAATACTGCTCGAGCTGCTTGGTCCCAGCTGTCGGCCGCACCTTGTGCAATTCTCTCGTTTATATTGACTACATAGGTTGACAATGGTGTGGGACCGTGATGTCAGGAAACCATGAGAAAGCAAAATATATATAGTTGTACATAATAAGGAGGCACTTGCGTACGTACGGCTATGGCCCTAGTGGGTCCCTAGTGTCATCCAGTCAAAATAAAGTCATCTCCTGAATCCTCATGTTCGTTGACGATGTTAACAATGCTCGGCGCCATGGCGAGCGCAACAACTCGAAGGACAACGGAGAGGGCCTCGTGGGCCCTACGGATGGTCTGATACAGCGCCCGCTACTCATTCAGGAAGCCGGGATCATCGGACACCTATGAGCACCTTCGAGAAACTGAGACGACATGAAACGGTAAGGCCGCGCTTGGGAGCTCTGGTTTATTTCAAACCTGTATTAACATACAAGTGTAATTTACTCGTCATCGAAAACAACGTGTAAAATGCAGGCGTAATGAAACCGAGGGCCCGAGGTCTGTAAGTAAAACCAGCGGGTTACGCGTGTAATTTGAGAGACCAGTGTATATTTTACGAGCACTGCTATATGGACGACATTACCAGACGATACATGCACGACGTGCGTATCATGCCATCCATGGGCAAGGCTGAAACAGTAGCTAACGGCTGGATTAGCAATCGTCCGAGTGTCGTTCAGCGTTTTTATCGTGTGTCAAGTACTTTCGATATTTTACTAGTCAAAATCGACCAACCAAGCGCCTTCGCCCGAGACCATCTACTTTATTTACAAGCGTCAGTTTTACAAGCGGTTTTGGTTGGAAAATGACGATCCAATCACGGCCTAATATCATGAGTTGGTCGGAAGATCATATGGTTTCATGTCTAACCAACCCGATTGGTTGCATAGGCTATGAATGAAACATCAGATGATGAACTTCTTAAGCATGGAAACAACAAAAGAGGATGATCTTCTTAACAAGCAAATCACTGGCATTAGATCGACATGCAAAACAATACGAAGCATTATTCTCAGGAGGCACGGTGAACAGCTCGTGATGCCGCATGCCACAACATTCCAAGCTCAACTTTGCAATCAAACACAAGGCCTGGCATTACATAGACAATATTCAGAACAAACTCTTAACACAGGAATATCTCAGCAGAGTAACTATCTACTTCTAAACTGAACACAGGAATAGGAAAAAACACTCAACGCTTCTGGCTAACATCAATGAGCAAATTTTTACAAGGTTTTCCAATTCCAATATATTAAACTAATGTGTTCTTGCTAACATCAATGATTAAACTTTGACAAGCTTTTCCCATTCAAAATATGTAATGCCTATGATCGTGGAGTCCTGTCGCTTCTTGCTAACATCAATGATTAAACTTTGACAAGCTTTTCCCATTCAAAATATGTAATGCCTATGATCGTGGAGTCCTGTCGCTTCTTGCTAACATCAATGATTAAACTTTGACAAGCTTTTCCCATTCAAAATATGTAATGCCTATGATCGTGGAGTCCTGTCGCTTCTTGCTAACATCAATGATTAAACTTTGACAAGCTTTTCCCATTCAAAATATGTAATGCCTATGATCGTGGAGTCCTGTCGCTTCTTGCTAACATCAATGATTAAACTTTGACAAGATTTTCCCATTCAAAATATGTAATGCCTATGATCGTGGAGGCACTCCACGTGTTGTTAAATTGCCAATGGTCTTTGCAGACTAGTCATGTCATCGGTGTCTAATAATACTCTGTAAAGCTTCTCAGTCATTCCTTCTGTAATGTAGCACAAACAGTGACTGCTTCTTTCTGCAAAGTGGAACGACCAACTGGACCCAGTAATGCGGCAGTTTGCCTTGGACATATTGGCTCCTTTTGTGCAGTTGAACTAAAATCGAAGTCGGAATAAAACCGAGCTTTAATTTTGATATCCCTGTAAGCAACAAAAGGTATAAGGGAAACAATTACTGAGAAATAACGGTTGATGACTTGTACTCCCAGAAGAAAAACATCTATTGATCTACCTTATCTTAATGGGAAACAAAGCAGGAGAGTAGAAATTATCAATCAGTGTGATTCATTCATATTAACTGAGACATTATCTTAACAATGCCTTGTTTCAAGATGTATAAAGAACGAAAAAGCAGAAAAGTATCATTCCTAAAACAATGCGACTGATTCATTTTAACAGAGACATTATCTTAACAATACCTTGGTTAACCATGTAGAAAGAACTACAAAGCAGGATAGTACCATTTGTAAAACACTGTAAGTCTGTAACTGATATATAATAACAGATACATTATCTGAACAATACATTTCTTAAACATGTACTCCGGCCGATCCCTAACAGAAATGGTACTCCTTCCGATCCCTAACAAGTGTTTGCAGTTTTGAACTAAGATTCAGTAGTGAATTCGGAGGAAGGTCGGTACTGACCATTCAAGACCAAGATTGGAAACAACTCGTGAGGAAGATCTCATAGAGATCTCAACACATATATGGAAATCTGGTCTCATTTTGTGCAGTTCCACCAAAATTAAGAGAAGCAAAATGTCGCAATAGCAACAAGTTGAAAAGATATCCCTGTTTTAACAGAGGCAAAAAAGGAATCAATTACTGGCTAATAAAGGAGGATGAAACATGCGGCCACAAAAATGGTAATCCTGCCAATCCCTAACAAGTGTTGCAGTTTTGAAATAAGATTCAGTAGTTAATTCTAAGAGTGTCATCAATTACTTGCTTATAAAGGGGGTGATGCTGAATTTGTTGTAACAAAGCAACACGCATCATGTCTGGGTTGGTCCCATTTTTGTTCACTACTTAATGGGAAAAGACAGCAATACAATAGCTTTAATTCATCATTTATTTAAAACAGTACCAATACAAGTAGCACAGCATCTCAAAGCACACTGCAAAATCATGTGGATGAAGGCCTGTACTGACCTTTCATGAGACGACCAAGATAAAATACGAATATACCAACACGAATAGGAAATCCAATCAAGTTTTGTGCAGTTGCACTGAAATCAAGCAAAGTTGCCTGTGTGACATTTAAGTTTTCTATAGCAACAAGTTGAATAGATATCCCTGTTTTGAGAGGCAAAAAAGAAAACAATTACTGGCCAATAAAGGAGGATGAAACATGCGGCCACAAAAAGAAGCATCTACCTTATCTTGATGGAAAAAAAGTATAGGACGGTAGCATTTCTAAAACGGTTGCATTGATTCATATTAACAGAAAATTCTCTTAAAACAGATCAGTAGTTAATTCTGAGAGTGGCATCAATTACTGGCTTATAAAGGGGGTGATGCTGAATTTGTTGTAACAAAGCAACAAGCATCATGTCTGGGTTGGTCCCATTTTTGTTCACTACTTAATGGGAAAAGACAGCAATACAATAGCTTCAATTCATCATTCATTTAAAACGGTTGCATTGATTCATATTAACAGAGACATTCTCTTGAAACAACATTCGTTAATAAATGTAATTTACTTTTAACAGTGGCAGTGCTTCAATTTTCCGGCGGCATTCTTAGATTAACAATAGCAAAATAGCTGCATGGGACATGCCAGCACCATGTGCGTCCACACGTATAAATGGGTGATGCAGAGTATGTAGCCAAGCAGCATATATGCGCTAGTCCCATATTTGTTATCTTTGAACCTTCTTCCTATGTGAGGGTAGCAAATCTAGTCGTGCACAAACTACCCGACCCCCCAATTTCTTTCCCTTTTCAACAAAGAGATCGGTTCCTTATAGATGTGTGTACTGGGTTACCCCCTTTTTCCCTTTTCGACCTACAAAGCGGCTGGATAGCCAGTCTATACTACTTTCCGCCCCTCCTTTCCTCATTGAACCACGTCCTAGATTCTTACTCTAGCCCAGCGCAACCTTCTTTCCTCTTTGAAACAAGACCTAGATTCAACTATAGATCGAAAAAGATCCACATGCAGCTAGAGCAACGACGGTTTCAAAAAACTTATAACTTAGGGTCGTCGGGATGTGGCAAGGCGTGCGGTGGGAGGCCGGATCTGCCCACACTATGTACGGCAGCAAGGAAGAAGGGGTCGGTGGCCCTCCCACACAGGCTCTGGGTGAAAGAGAACAGCGCAGCCGGCAGTGGATTGCCTCCCTCGCCGAAGGCGATAGAGTGAACGTTGCACCTCCTCCCCTTCCCGGTGCGACAGGATACGGACGCCTCCTTCACCAGCTGTGAGGGGGGGAGAGAGACAAGAGGCCAATGCAGTCTTGTTTAGATCTGGTGAAGAGAGGGTGAGAGACTGTGAATATAGCAAACCCTAGGAAATGAACGCTGAGCCTCCAGCGTGTAACATATATGTAGTGCGGCGAGCATGTGGAGAGTGCAAACCCTAGCGAACAAGAACTGAGGCTCCCGCTTATATATCTCCATCTCCAATCGCATTTGTCCAACTGGCACATTATTTACGTTGTTAATTATATACACAGCAATATTAACGTACAACATCTCTTGTTTGCGCACGTCTGGACCGCTGCCACGGCTGGTCCTGACCAACCCGAACCCTCTTCATCCTCCTATCCCGAGGGCGGAGTACTTCTCATTAGGCCAGTTTAGCAAACTAAACTCTAGTGGCTTTGAGAGAGAAATTAGGCTCCCCGGCTAGTGACCGCACACTCGTGTCGAAAAAAGGAGTGATAAATAATAATAATAAAACTTTGCAATGACTAAGAAGAAGAACACTTATTATAAAACGGCTCAAATAAACTTAAGAGCCCCCAAGTGACTTGGGTAGAAGAATGATTGCATGTACCGAAGTACTTATATCATATCTATGTTCAACCGAACTTTAAACGCGTCTTAACCGACCGTCAGCTTCTCCCTCTTCGGTCAAGGACCGAAAAGTGTTATGTACTCCATCGGTCGAGAATATCGACGGTGTTTCCAATAACCAGGCAATCAGGCCATAAGGCTGTAACAGACAAAGCACACTCAAGGAACTTATGTTATATTACCGTGAAGTGTAAGAAGCATCTTCGAAGAAAATAGTACCCCTTTCTTCGGTGCTCATTGTTATTATGTGACTTGTGCAATAGATTTTTTGTACTCATGAGTTCCGTTGTGTGCCGACCATCATTGAAAACTATAAGAGCACTAGCTTTCGGCTTCACCCAGTCTGAGGTCCGGCTCGGGCGACCCGATCGTGACAATCGCAGAGGTGCTCCCTTTACTCCCTAGCCGAACAATCAGGAACGTAGGGGTAAACACAGGAGCGAGGCAACCCAGCTTGCGAATTGCTTAAGTCAATATGGTGCATATTGTGGCGTAATACACGAACAAGGAACGAAGCCATACAAGTATAATCATATGCAAGTGGAAAAGCTTCATGAAGGAAGCCCCCAAATGAATTGGGTATTTGAATTTATGCGTCACAAACAAAGTTTGGACAAGGAAATTTTTTACAAGCAACTTTTTCCAAAAAAGTATAATGCTTGGTCGAACCAAACACAAGTTAGAAATTAAAGCTTTGAACATGAAAGCGACTTAGCTGGTTAATGTGTTCAGTATTGATGACGTGGTCCGAGCTTGATGCGGGGCAAGGTTCCATCCCCCAAGCTGGTCCCGAGGTGGCGGAGCGGAGAGCTCGACACGCCGAAGTGGTGACATAGCACGGTCAATGCAGACCGGTAGAGTGACGCCGAAGTCCCCGGATCATTTTCCTGTGCACAAAAAATAGTGCAAACCGGAGATAATAGTAATAATGATAATTAAAAAAATGTTGCATAATAAATAATTTATGCAAAGTGAGGAATAGAAGAAATATGGCCTGGCGCCGAAGTCAATGTCGATGCAGGGCTCGGCGTGATGTAGTAAAGGCGTGGCAAAGCCTGAATTCACAGGTCGGTCCGAGCTCCGGATGCAGCGTTCGCCGGACTATGTACGGAAACTGATCGAACCACCACGCGACCTCGTTAACGCGGTCACCATTTGATAGACCTGTGTACATATCATGGACAAACCAGAGTAATAATTCCTTGCGAAAAATGAACCCAAACAAGCAAAAAATACTGGGATTAGTAGCACCTGGTTTATTTGTTGTAGCAATCCGAAGGAAGGTGATTCCCAAAATTGGGACTCGCTCCGCTGTAACGCCCTCGATGCGGCTATATCTCCCACGTGTCGAAGCACGACTTAGAGGCATAACCGCATTGAAAGCAATGTCGCAAGTGAGGTAATCTTCACACTACCCATGCAATACATAAGGGAAAGAGATACATAGTTGGCTTACAATCGCCACTTCACACAATTACATGAATAAAGCATTACATCATCCAGATACAATCAAGATCCGACTACGGAACCAAAATAAAAGAAGAACCCCAAATGCGACAGGGTCCCCGATCGACCCCAACTGGGCTCCACTACTGATCAACTAGAACGAAAACAACACAAAGGAGAAGATCTTCATCGAGCTCCTCCTTGAGCTTGGTTGCTTCATCTGCACGGTTCAACGGCACCTGCAAGCTAGTTTTGGAAGTATCTATGAGCCACGGGGACTCAGCAATCTCACACCCTCGCGATCAAGACTATTTAAGCTTATGGGTAAGGTAAAAGGTATGATGTGGAGCTGCAGCAAGCGACTAGCATATATGGTGGCTAACATACGCAAATCAGAGCGAGAAGAGAAGGCAAAGGACATTCGAGAAAGTATGATCAAGAAGTGATCCTAAAACAACCTACGTCAAGCATAACTCCAACACCGTGTTCACTTCCCGGACTCCGCCGGAAAGAGACCATCATGGTTACACACGCGGTTGATGCATTTTAATTAAGGTCAACTTCAGGTTTTCTACAACCGGACATTAACAAATTCCCATCTGCCCATAACCGCGGGCACGACTTTTGAAAGTTCAAATCCCTGCAGGGGTGTCCCAACTTAGCCCATGACAAGCTCTCACGGTCAACGAAGGATATTCCTTCTAGCGGGAAGACCCGATCAGACTCGGAATCCCGGTTACAAGACATTTCGACAAGGTAAAACTAAACCAGCAACACCGTCCGAATGTGCCGACAAATCCCGATAGGAGCTACACATATCTCTTTCTCAGGGCACACCGGATTGTCTAAACTTCCGGTAGGCCAGCCCAGAGTTGCCCCTGGTGGCCACCGGCGGCTCACAAGTTGGACCAACACTCAGACGAGCACTGGCCCGAGGGTTTAAAATAATGATGACCCTTGGGCGCGCGACCCCCAAGGGAAAAGAAAAGGCTAGGTGGCGACTGGTAAAACCAATGTTGGGCATTGCTGGAAGGGTTTTATTCAGGGCGAACTGTCAAGGGGTTCCCATTATTACCCAACCGCGTAAGGAACGCAAAATCCGGGAACGTAACATCGATACGACGGAAACTAGGGCGGCAAGAGTGGAACAAAAGACCAGGCATAAGGCCGAGCCTTCCACCCTTTACCAAGTATATAGATGCGTTAATTAAATAATATATATTGTGATATCCCAACAAGTAAACATGTTCCAACAAGGAACAACATCTCCCTGTTCCAACAAGGAACAAACTTCAATCTTCACCTGCAACTAACAATGCTATAAGAGGGGCTGAGCAAAGCGGTAACATAGACAAACAACGGTTTGCTAGGACAAGCTGGGTTAGAGGCTTGGTTCAACAATATGGGAGGCATGATAAGCAAGTGGTAGGTATCGCAGCATAGGCATAGCAAAAGAGCGAGCAACTAGCAAGCAAAGATAGAAGTGATTTCGAGGGTATGGTCATCTTGCCTGAAATCCCGCAAGGAAGAAGAATGGGTCCATGAAGAAGACAAACGGACGTAGACGAATGGGTCCTCACAAACGCGACGTTACCGGAACCAACCCGAAGAAGCAAACACCGGAAAGAAGCACACAACATAGTAAACAACCAACACATGAACATGATATGATATGCGGGATGCGGTATGCGGTATGCGATGCATATGCATGATTTGCAAAGGAAAGATGGAACCTGGCCTCAACTTGGAAATCCAAGAGTGCCACTTGAAAGAGGAGATTATTTCGGTTGAAATCAATATAAAGAACGCCGGAATCGGATGCACGGTTTGGAAATGGCAAGCAAAACAAATATGGCGTCGGTCTGCGATAAACAGCAAGTAGCCTTCTAAATGCATCAAGATAATTATGCTACAGCACTTAAACATGGCAACAAAATACATGGCAGGGATCCACTCATAATGCTTGACAAAAGATGAACACTGAGCTACGGCCAATTCATCCATTAACAGGTTCAAGCAAGCATGGCAAAAGTGCAATTGCTAAACAGGTTTCAGACTTAATGAAATTAACACTTGTCTGGAATTTCAGATCAGGTAGCACACTTCGGAGCATGAAAACTACATGCTACAGGACCTGAACATGGCAAGGTAAAGCATGGCATGGAGCTACTCAAAGATCTTAACAGATGTCCCTTAGTGACCTTGAGCCAAAAGGGATCAGAAAATACATTTGCAAGCATGTGAACATGGCAAAAACATAATCAGACTCTCAGACTTAGTGAAAAACTGGAGCACGCAAAACAGATATCAAGTAGGCATGTTTACGAGCTCGATGCACTCACTACAGAGCATGTCATGACAATCTAAGCATACACCCATCAAGAATACACATTATAAAAGCTAGACATGGCAAGAACAATAACATAGCATGCACAGATCAACTACAACATCCTCGGCAAAATCGCTAACAAGTAGACAATCTGCCCAGATACATGAAATGACAAAAGTAGAGCTCGATTGACTCAAGCTAGGGTGCTCCATAATTGCAAACAAAGACATGGATGGATAGAGCACTACAAGATTAACAAATCATCCTTACTGATCATCCTCAAAAGAGGCACGGATCACTAGGAAACAACATGAACATATGGCATATTGAGATAAACAGATCAAGGACTTAGTGGAAATGCTAAGTCCCTGAAATCAGCATTAACAAATGCTCCACTTTGCAAGCTTGTGCTAGTCACCACACACATCACAAAAATACATGGGTTGCACCTCTGGAAAGATGGCAAAACATATAACGAAACACATGTAGAACTCAGGGGCATATCATGCACACGTTAATCATGGCAAAAATGACAAATAGCTATTTGGTGCAGTAGATCTGACAATTAACTCAAATAGCATTCTTCCAACAGCATTTCGGGCATCAAGATGAACTCAAATGAAAATGATGCAATGGGATGAAATGATGTGCTCTCTGAGATGAACATTTTGATATGCTATATGCCCAAAAGGGATCTACGATGCAAAGTTACGATGCGATGAACATGGGCATATGAAACATGGGAAACTCGGGGACTTAGTGAAATTTTAACCTCTCCGGGAAAAGTCAACGGGCGGACGAGGAGATCCGGGACGGGGTGGTTCCGGATCGGGACGAAGCCGTTTGGATCGGGGGAGTGGTGGATCTCATCCCACTCCCCGATCGGATCTGGCCGGAGCAGAGGACGACATCGGCGAGGTCGGCGCGCGGTGGCCGGAGCCTGCCGCGGCGAGGCGAGGTGGCGGCGCGGGTCGCCGGCCGGTGGGAGGAGCAGGACGGAGGCGGCGGCCGGAGATGGCGCAGGCGGCGGCGCTCGGCGTCACAGGCGGCGGCGACGGCGATGGTTGGTGGCGGCGGGGCGCGGCGAGCGAAGTCCAGCACGGTCGGCGGCGATGGCCGGTGGAGGAGGCGGCGGCGAGGCGCTGCGGTGGCCGGCGCAGGTGGCGGGCGGCGGAGCTCTCGGGCGACGGCGGGCGAAGCAGGCCGCGGGGGCCGGAGGCGGGCCTGGTGGGCCGGCGGCGCGGGGGCGGCGGACGCGCCAACGGGGCGGCAACACGTGGCGGCGGCGAGGCAAGTCGGACACGTCCAGCCCGAATCGGACGTGTCCGGCAGAGAGAGGTGGGAGGAGACTAGGTTAGGGTTGGAAATGACCCGAAATTTCGGGGAGGGACCTATTTATAGAGGTAGGAGGAGCTAGGAAGCTCCAAATGGAGTGCGGTTTTCGGCCACGCGATCGTGATCGAACGCTCTAGATGATGGAGAGGGTTTTGGTGGGTTTTGGGCCAAAATGGAGGGGTGTTGGGCTGCAACACACACGAGGCCTTTTCGGTCCCTCGGTTAACCGTTGGAGTATCAAACGAAGTCCAAATGGTACGGAACTTGGCAGGCGGTCTACCGGTAGTAAACCAAGGCCGCTTGGCAAGTCTCGGTCCAAACCGGAAATGTTTAATCCCCACACACGAGAAGAAGGTAGAAATGACCACCGGAGGAGAACGGAGCGCCGGAATGCAAAACGGACAATGGGGAAAATGCTCGGATGCATGAGACAAACACGTATGCAAATCAAATGCACATGATGACATCATATGCAATGCATGACACGCAAGCAATGACAAGGCAACAACAGCGAATAACTGGACGACACCTGGCACATCGGTCTCAGGGCATTACATCCGCACACCCATTGCCTGATGGGCGATAAAACGACGGCATGCAATGCTGGTAAAGGTTGACTCGCCGAGGCAAAGCCCTCGGCCCAGCTAACGTGACGGAGCTGGTCGGCTAGTGACGCGAAGTGTCCGGAGTAGGTTGATGAAGAGATGGCGAAGCCCCCGGTCCAGCCGAGATGTCGAAACCTCGACGTCAGCCGATGAGTCGAAGTAGGTCGACGTGATGGACACCAGCTTGATGCAGGTCCTGTCGATGCAGGTCATGATGTGGTCGATGCCGGCTTGATGAAGCGACCGTGCGGAGATGCCGGTATGCCCGCTCCGTGTAATCCGTGGGGCGGCGATGTTGATGATGATTTATCCTTCACGATGCCGGACTCTTATTCGGCTTGCCGAGATGATGATCCGAAGAAGTTGAGCTCGGCTAAAGTGATGACGTGTCTAGCGCAGGTCGGCAGCCGTGGAGTAATATTGCCGGACTGGTTTGACACCAGCATGATGTTGAAGATCATGTTCAAAAGATCTTAAAGTTAGTGGGATGTGTTCGGAAACATAACACAATACCCCATACAAAACTTCCTTCAAAAGGGATGTCCGAAATCCCGTTCATAAAAAAGATGAACTCGGGTCGGATTCATTTTCGCGCAGAAAACAGATCCGAAAAGTGATGCACTAATCGGAAGGTTCCTGGAGTTTGGACAGTCGGATCGAGCTGAACTTTTGAGAGGTCGTAGATATAGGAATTCCGCAGCCGATCAACGGTTGGATCTTCCAAAGGACGTCCGAGCTAGAAGCTGGACCCCATGCCCTAAACTCATCCAAATTCCCATCCAGATTTGACATGGCTCCGGTATATCGTGGATTGCTGGAGATTCCTCCATCGGAACTCGACGAAATTTTCCAGGGTTGTTATAGACTCAATTCTGCACAATTCCACCACAGCGATCATCGAAGCAATACTCGAGGAGGTGGTGGCGGTAGATACGAGTTCGCTGTCCAAAAAAATAGCACGGTCGTTTGAGGGCAATGTTGACGTTGAGCCCCCGAGCTCCATAGATGATTCCTCCGTGATCTTGATAGAGATCGGAGTTGATGTTTGATGAAGGCCCTCGTCCGAACATGGTGATCCGAACATGGGGCGTAATTCTTGGTCGAACCAAGGTGACCAGTCGAACTGGTGACGAAGACGCCGAAGTCGCAGTTGATCTGCAAGCGAGTCATCGATCCTTTTGTCGATCACACAGCGGAACTCTCACTGAAAGCACCAACGTCGGTGTCAAAACCGGCGGATCTTGGGTAGGGGGTCCCGAACTGTGTGTCTAGGCCGGATGGTAACAGGAGACAAGGGACACGAAGTTTTACCCAGGTTCGGGCCCTCTTGATGGAGGTAAAACCCTACGTCCTGCTTGATTAATATTGATGATATGGGTAGTATAAGAGTAGATCTAGCACGAGATCGGAGAGGCTAAACCTTAAAAGCTAGCCTATGGTATGATTGTTGTTCTGTATGTTCTATCGACTAGCCTGGCCCTGGTTTATATAATGCACCAGAGGCCTAGGTTAACAAGAGTCCCAGCCGAATACGCCGGTGGGGAGAAGTCCTTGTCTTGATCGCCAAGTCTTTGTGGAATCTTCCTTGTATACGACAGCTGTCCGAACTGGCCCATGAGTATACGGCCATGGGGGGCCTCGGCCCAATCTAATAGATCGGGAGACGACGTGGTGAGTAACCCCTAGTCCAGGACACCGTCAAGGAGTCTCAACTCAGCGTGACTCTCAAGTTGATGTTCTTCGCAATCTCTTCAACTGCTTCAAAAGACTCGACAATGAAAATGTTCAACAAACCTTCGATCGCCTCACTGACATCTCAAATGAGCTTCAAGCACTTGGTGCCACTAACATCACCGACCATGAGGTGGTGAAAAATTGCTGAGATCGCTTGATTCCTCATTTGACACTCTGGCATTGATGATACAAGAACGTGCTGATTACAAGTCACTTGATCCCGCTGATATTCTTGAAAGGCTAAATACTCATGAGTTCCAACTTGCTGAAAAGAGAGATCTCTATGGTTCAAGCTATGGCAGAACACGTGCACTGAAGGCCAAGGCCGTATCTTATTCCGAAGATAGAGACTCTGGTAGCAGCCTTGGTGATCCTGAAGAACTAAGCCATGATCTGGCTCTGCTTGTGAAGAAGTTCCAAAAGTTCTCAAGACGTGGTCACTTTGGGAGACCCTCAAGGAGCAGTGATTCCTTATCAAGTGACTACAAGAGGAGACTCTGCCACAAATGCAAGAAGCCTGGACATTACATTCAAGATTATCCTCAATGGGAAAAGGAATCAAAGAAGAAGAAATACAAGGATTACAGTTCTGATGATGCGAAGAAAAAGAAGAAATCCACAAAATCCTCATCATCAAAATCCTCAATGCCTTCATATCACAAGAAGAGCAGCTCCAAGAAGGCCAGGGCATTCATTGGCAAGGAAATGGACTCTGAGGCTGAATCTGAAGAAAATGAGGAAGAGGAGTCATCTGAGGAGTCCCAATCCGGAGTGGCGAGGCTAGCTCTCGCTACTGCATTCGTCAGCAAGTCTATCTTCAACACTCAAGAAAATAACCTCACCAACAAAGCTGATGAAGGGGATGATGACTACGCTCCCACCTACTGCTTCATAGCAAAGGGTGCCAAGGTACTCAAATATACCTCATCTAAATCAAGTGAGAATGAATCTGATGAAAATCTTAAGCCCAGCTATTCTAAACTTGCTAAGATTGCTATAAAACAATAAAGGGCTTTAGAAAAGGTTCAAAACATGCTAGACAAAAGTGATGATATGTTGGGTGAAGAAATGGATCGCACTAAAGCCCTGACTAAAAATCTTCAGAGATTTCAGACTAGGTTTGACAATCCTCAAAGTCATCATAACACTCTCTTATCCGATCATGAGAAGCTTTCTTATGAATTTCTTCAAAGAAAGCAAGACCTTGAGAAGCTAAGAGTGAGTTATGAAGATCTTCGGAAGGAGCGCGATTCGTTACTTGCTCAACAAATCAGCGCTTCTCAGGAAGAATTTGTTCCTCCATGCTTGAAGTGCATTGAACGTGAATCTGCTAATTCTTCACCTGAATGTTCAAATGCTGCTAATGTTTCAAATTCTTCACATGCCTCTGCTATCACTAATTCCTCATCTGAGGACATTGCTAGTATCACTGACGATGCAGGGCTAAAGGAATTGTACACGACAGGCATGTACAAAAGCCTCAAAGGGCATCAGGCTCTTTGTGATGTGCTTAAAAAGCAGATCCTCAACAGGAACCCTAGGAAAGAGGGTATCGCCTTTGAGAGGAAACTCAATGCTGATGGTACATATTAGAAGCCTAAGCAGTACCCCAAAACTACATGGGTTGCTGCAAAGGGACCTCCAGTTGATCCATCTAACTTATCTGGTTTGCATGTGAATCTCCTCATTCTGATGATGAGTCAATTGACTCCAACTATAAACTGTTCAAAAATCAGAATGGTGAAGTATTTGCTAGATATGTTGGCACTAACTGCAGGAACGGCTCCCCTATAAAGAAAATCTGGGTTCCCAAAAGATGCCTTGAAAATCTTCAGGTGAATGTCATCATGACGCCACCTGTGAAGAATAGGAACCCCAGATCAAATTCTTCATATGGACCAAATTCTTCATATGGATTCAAGTCCTCATACGGACCAAATTCCTCATATGGATCAAAGTCCTCATATGAACATCATCGTGCTAACCCGTCTATTTTGCAGGGAAGATCTAAGGATTATGGATATGTGCATTATTCTTCAAATCATTATGTCCATAAGTCCTCGAAGAATTTCTCTACATACTCTTATGCTTACTCTAACCCCTCTTATGTGAAACGAAATGGACTGGCTTCTATGCCATCCTTCTCGTATGGAGCTCGCAGAATGATGAACTCTTTGCCACCCCTTCAGATGTGGGTGGTGAAGAAAAAGAACTAATCTCTTCTACAGGGTCAGGTCTCCAGACGTACATAATCGTCTGAAGAATTTGCTGGAGACCTGAGTATGCCTGATAGGACGCAGGCTAATCATGAAGAAATGAACTTTCATTTCTCACGTCCTCATATTGCTTTATCAGTTCTTTTACTTGATGAAATTGATCTGATGAATTGATGTCATATTCTTCACTGATGAAGTATATGAGTTTGTAAGATGCACTAATTCATCTGTAGGATGATCACCCAAAGCCACTGAGTGGGTCCTCGATAGTGGATGTACAAACCACATGACTGGTGACAAGAATCTATTGATGGATGCTCCATTATCTCCATTGCATATGAAGCATACCATCTTTGCTGACAAAGGCAAAAGTCAGGTATTGGGTCTAGGTAAGGTTGCGATTACAAAGGATCGACACATGGACAAAGTCATGCTTGTTGAGTCCTTAGGATACAACCTTATGTCTGTCTCAATGCTTTGTGATCTTGATATGGTTGTTGTCTTTGGCAAGTACCATTGTGTTGTGGTTATGGAAGATGACAATTCCAAAGTCTTCGAAGGCTTTAGTAGAGGAGACCTGTATATTGTTGATTTCTCTACAGGACCACAACCAGCCGTGTGCTTACTTACAAAAGCTTCAGACGGCTGGCTCTGGCATCGACGACTTGGTCATGCAGGCATGAGGAATTTGCACATGCTTGCGAAGAAGAAGCATGTCATTGGCATCGAGAATGTCAAATTCCTCAAGGATCACCTATGTGGAGCCTGTGAAGCTAGGAATATGACCAAGGCCAAGCATCCAGCGAAGACTATCATGACCACCACTCGCCCATTTGAATTTCTTCACATGGATCTCTTTGGTCCTAATCATTATTCTGCTATTTCAAATGAAGCGTCTCAATATGGCTTTGTTATTGTTGATGATTATTCTCGCTACACATGGGTACCCCTTGTTACTTACAAACATGAAGTGCAGGAAGTCTTCAAACGATTTTCCTCGAGGGCTTCAACCAACTTTGGTGTGAAGATCAAGCACATCAGAAGTGACAATGGCACTGAGTTCAAGAATTCTGGTCTCGATGACTATCTTGATGAACTTGGTATTACTCATGAGTTATCTTCTCGTTATTCTCCTCAGCAGAACGGCGTCGTGGAGCGCAAGAACAGGACTCTTGCTAAGATGGCTCTCAGTATGCTTGATGAATACAAAACGCCTCGTCGTTTCTGGACTGAGGCAATTGATACTGCATGCCACATCACCAACAGAGTATATCTTCACAAATTCTTCAAAAAGACTGCCTATGAACTCCTCACTGATAAGAAACCCAACGTAAGTTATTTCAAAGTCTTGGTGCTAAATGTTGGATTAGAGATCCTCATCACAACTCAAAATTTGCACCGAAAGCACATGAAGGTTTTATGCTTGGTTACGGAAAGGACTCGCACACCTATAGAGTCTTCAACAACGTTCTTCACAAAGTTGTTGAAACTGTAGATGTGCGGTTCGATGAAACTAATGGCTCGCAAAGAGAGCACCTACCTACTGTGATAGATGAACCAGCACCTGAGGAAACTATCAAATTCAAGGCTACTGAGGATGTCATTCCTACTGAAGAATCTGCTGAAGAATTCATTCCAGAACATGAAGAACATCGAGCTAATGCACCTGAAGAAAATGCTGAAGAAAATGGTGTTGAAGAAAACGCTGATCAAATTCTTCAACGGCAACCAGCTCATCCTCGCATTGCAAAAGAAGTGCAAGTTGAAAAGATCATCAATGACATCAAAGTGCCAGGTCCTCTCACACGCTCAAAAGCTTCACATTTGTCTAACTTTTGTGGGCACTATGCTTTTGTCTCTATTACAGAGCCCACTAAGGTAGATGAAGCATTTCTAGAGCCTGACTGGATTCAGGCCATGCAAGAAGAATTACATCAGTTCGAGCTCAACAATGTCTGGGAACTGGTCAAACGTCCAGATCCTCGCAAGCACAATATCATCGGCACAAAGTGGATCTACCGCAACAAGCAAGATGAAAATGGCCTTGTGGTGAGAAATAAGGCACGGCTTGTAGCTCAAGGCTACACACAGGTTGAAGGAATTGATTTCGATGAAACTTCTGCACCTGTTGCTAGACTTGAGGCTATTCACATATTACTTGCTTATGCTAACCATCATGATATCACTTTATATCAAATGGATGTGAAAAGTGCATTTCTCAATATGATGAATTTGCCTATATGATGAGTGAAGAATATCAAATGTCTATGATGGGAGAGTTGAAATTCTTCTTAGGTCTTCAAATTCATCAACAGCGCAATGGCATATTCATATCTCAGGAGAAATACCTCAAGGATGTGCTGAGGAAATTTGGCATGCAAGATTGCAAAGGCGTCAAAATTCCTATGCCCACAAATGGCCATCTATGCACTGATGAAAATGGTATTGACTTCGATCATAAGGTATACCGCTCCATGATAGGTTCTTTATTGTACTTATGTGCATCTAGGCCAGATATAATGCTTAGTGTTTGCATGTGTGCCCGATTTCAAGCTACACCGAAGGAATCACACCATAAGGCTGTGAAGCATATTCTTCGATATCTAGCTCACACACCAACACTTGTATTATGGTACCCCAAGGGCTCGGCTTTTGATCTCATTGGATATTCTGACTCTGACTATGCTGGTGATCGTGTGGACCGCAAGTCAACATCTGGTACATGTCATTTCCTCGGACGATCTTTGGTCTATTGGTCCTCGAAGAAACAGAACTGTGTATTAGCTACTGCTGAAGCTACTGCTGAAGCTGAGTACATTGCCGCTGGTTCTTGCTGTGCCCAATTGCTATGGATGAAGCAAACTCTCAAGGACTACGGCGTCAACATGAAGAATGTGCCTCTCTTCTGTGACAATGAGAGTGCCATCAAGATTGCTCACAACCCAGTTCAGCACTCGAAGACAAAGCACATTCAGATTCGTCATCATTTTCTTCGTGATCATGTGTTGAAGGGCGACATTTCTATTGAGCATGTGAAGACTGAAGAATAGCTAGCCGATATCTTCACAAAGCCCTTGGATGAGAAGAGATTTAGCAAGTTGCGGTGTGAGCTAAATATCCTAGAATCTTCGAATGTTCTTTGAAAAGGACACTCATCCTAACACTAATGCAAAATTGATGACTTAGACGTGCAACACATGAAGAAACGTTTTTCTTCAATCAATGAAGAATAACACTCTTAGTGTGAAGAAATTAATGAAGAATTTGATTCTCAGAACCCTACGATAATTGTACGCGGTGTCTGAAATCATCATTCTTATACGGTGGGTCACGCCACCACCAAAAGTTGAAATTCCTCAAATTATTCATATTCTTCAACTTTGCATAGTCTTCACTGTTTCCGTCGTTTTTCTTCATTGGCTATATATATATGAGTTTATGTCCTCTACAGCATTCACTTATTGCTATTTCTTCAAGTTGGTTTTCTACTAAGTGAATGTGATCGGACCCTTCCCCTCTATGCTATACTCAACCCAATCTGCTCACAAATTCTTCATATGCGTTCTATTTGAAACTCGTTCAAAATCTTCACTGTGTCCTTCTCAGCTGAAGAAATTGCGAACGGAACTTTAAAACCTATCTTGTCGAAATTTTCGGCTTTGCCGCTCAAACCGTTCCGCATCCCACGATATACTTATCCACTCACCCACTATCTAACACGATCTCCACCTCTCACTACGTGGGTGACACATGTCATGCGAATGAGAAGGGTCAGGGGCACGTTCGTCCAATTTCTTCGGGCGAGCAGTTTTTCAACGTGGCTATAAATACCCCTCCTTCCCTTCCTCACTTCTTTTACTCCGCTCGATCTCTCTCCAGCTCGAGCTTCTCAAACCCTAGCGCTGCCACTACTTCATCACCGCCGGTGAGGAAGAGCTTCACTGCCTCGACCTCGTCGCCGACGTACTCGCGCCGACCATGGAAATCTTCACTCCGCCGCCGCCATAGCCGTCTTCCTCCGCCAAGTTAGGGCGTGGAAGATCTGCACAGACGAACTTCACATCTCCTCACTCTAGTTTGTCGTGTTCTTCGTCCATGGTAATTAAAAGTTACTTTTACTACCCTCGTTGATTCGAATGATTATCTTCAAAATCTTCAAAGGTGTTTTTCTTCATAGATTCACACACTAAACACGTCACAAGTCATCTGTTCTTGATTCGTTTCTCTAAGCCATGTTTTTCTTCAAGATTCCTCAAATGTGTGGATTTTTAATCTACACATCTCTGGAACCTAAGACAAAGAACGCTTAGTGAAATTCTTCAAGACTCATCTGGTCAAATTCCTCTAACTTGTTCTTTTTACAAAACCTTCTGAGAACGCATATGACCTCTCCAAATTCCTCGCAACTATACTCTGTTCATAGGTACACATGTCAGCTGCTGAATCACTAGGTTCTCATCAACTTAACTCATTTGCAGCGTTCCTCGAAGAAAAGTTGCATACTTCTTCAGAGAATTCAATTGTTCAAATTCCTCAACTGAAGAAAATGGCTGATGGTAAGAAGCCACAGAAGGGAGGAAAGAGGCCTGACGTAAATACAACATTTGAGATCCCTGATGAAATATATGCAGGGTACTGCACACCTACTAAGGAAACCAAGAATGAGCGCAAAGTGCACATTCAGAAGATAGTGAGGAGATGGGAAAGAGAGTGGAGGGAATACATATATGTCACTCCTAAGTACATGAAGAAATTCGCACTCAATCCTCCATGCCCAAGACCTTCATTGGCACTTGGCCAAATCGCTGATCCCACTAGCCTCAAGCGCGGTGAGGACTATCCTGATGAATGGGCCAAGCGCCAAGCCAAGTTGGCTAAGCAAGCCAAAGAAGCAGTGAGGAAATTCAATGAAGACTCTACTGCTGCTACTGCTGCCTCTGCTGAGGCCTTTGCTGTCCAGCAAAAGAAGGCTATGTCAAAGAAGCCTGCGCGCAAGCCAAGTGCTCCACCAACAATGCCCTCAAGGCCAAGTTCCTCAGCAATGCCCTCACGGCGAGAATCCTCAAAGCCCTCACGGCCAATTCCTCATGCTGCTCCTGTTCCTCCAAAGCCCTCAGCTGTTCCGACTAAATCCTCAGCACCTGTGCATCTCGCCTCGTGCCAAAGGATTGCAGGCATCTCCATTGCCTCAGGTGTCTCAGCTAGTTCCTCAGCTGCACAAAGTTCCTCAGCAGGCCCCTCACTGCTGAAGACAAAGGCCACTGTTGGACGAGGTCCTCGCCCAAGTCCTCAAAAGAAACAAGTCGCTTTCCAAGTACCGTCTGAAGAAGACAAAGCTGATGATGATGAACTTGCAGAAATCATCAGAGACAGGCAAGTCAGGGCCGCTAGAGCCAAAGGATCAGAGGTGCCACTGCTTTTGGATCCCAAGTTGATCCTCGACTACATTGATGTCTGGCACAAGGACCCCAACACTCCCTTGCCTGACTTCAAGCTGACTCCTGGACAAAGTCACATGCTGACCCACTTCATTCAAGAAGAAAAGTGGAAATTTGAGAAGGTCGGGCAGATCAAGAAAGAGCGCTATCTAAAGAAAAGCGTTGTCTCTATGACAACTGAAGAACTTGTCACTATTCAGACTGAGATTAAGAAACTCAGTGATGACTTTGACGCATATCGTGCTGATTGTCTTGGAGCCAAGGTTCATTTTGTGAAACTTGTGGATAACTTTACTTCCAATGTTGCAGCCCCAACGCAACAGGAAATTCCTCAGGCTGAAGCATCTGCTCAGCCTACTCAAGAAAATGCCAGCACCGCTGATGACAATCAGGCTGCTGAAGAAAATGTGAGTTCCAGGGCTGATGACTGCATTCCAGCCACTGAAGAAATTGCCAGGGCAACCACTAGTGGTGCGCCTGAAGAAACTGCAGAACTCAGGGCAACTGCATCAGTTGTGCCTGAAGAAAATCAACCAGATTCCTCAGCTGCTCCTGCACCAACTTCAACTCCAATCCTTCCATCCGCATCGGATGTGAAGAAGACCAAGGTTGCAGAGCGTGCTGCGGTGAAGAAAAGGAAAGCATCAGCTGCTTCAGATTCTTCAGCTCCGAAGAAAATTAAGCCTATGACAAGTTCATTTGCAAATCCGATTGATGTTGTTCCCATCTCAACCAGGCCATCAAAGGACCTTGTTCCTTTTGATGAAGAATATGTGATCCCGAGCGGATCTGATGAAGAAACTCCTTCTGCTGCTTCGTCTGAACCGTTGGATGAAGAAATTGAAGTGGATGCGATTCCTTCAACACCTATCATCTCCTCGCCTATGCCTCAGTTCACAGCTAAAGAGGCTGGCGTTGAAGAAACAGAAGATGAACATGTGGACATTGGCTCTCCACACCCGTAATCAGTGATGAATTCTGGGAAAGTCAGCATCCAAACTCACCAATGTTCACCCCACTACAACAAATTCCTCAGTCCCCCACACAAACTGTACATATGGGCTCTGAAGAAACTCATCCCACTGCATCTCTCCATGAGGAAATGCCAGCCACTAGCGCTGAAGAAACTGCTGCTGCTGAACAACCAACGACGCAGACTGTCACTGAGGAGGAACCAGAAATTCCTCAGCCTAAAGAACCTGCGATTGAGATTCCTGAGGTCGTGATGCAACTCACTGACACTCCTTTGCCGAAGCCAAAGGACCCATTCTCACACAAGCAAAAGTTCAAGGATGATGATTTCTTCGGCGAGCATGTATTCTTCGAAGATTACAACCCATATAACTCTGCTCGCATTAGGAAGAGGCGTTTCTGGACTGCTAATCAAGCCAATTTCTATTCCTTAGTGTTGTTCAACAAGGAGAAGATCTTCTACCATGAGCATATTCCTCACATGGATATGGAATCTCTGCCGTGCTTCGCACCAGTCCTCAGTGTTCTTCACGACGCTGGACTGCTAAACTTTTGCTCTGACATCTGCGATTGGAATGAAGAACTGATTCTTCAATTCTATGCAACGCTGCACATCACTGGAGATGCTGAAGATGTGAATTCATGGGTGCTGGACTGGATGTCTGAAAACACTCACTACACTGCACCAGCCTCTGAATTGCTTCGTGCTCTACCACTCATTCCTCCCCTTGAGGAAGCTCGCTACATCTAAAGTGAACCTGAGCTCACACATCATTACATGCAGGTGCTGATGAAACCTTTGAAGCCAGGTCAAGCACCAAGAACCAAATTCCTCATGAAGGAATTACTGTACGTGCCCAGAACTGTCTATCGTATTCTTACGAGGACAATCAGTCCTATCAAAGGCCACGACTCATCTGATGAGGAAATTGTTGGCATCATGAAGAATCTGGTATTCAACATCGTTCATGGCATTCCTGTCAATTATCACGATTTCTTCATGAGGACTATGGCAAATGTTGCACTGTCTCTATTTGAGCTGAAGCCTTATGCACCTTGGATTATGAGATTCCCCAGGATAAGGTCTTCACTCAACTACAAAGCTGATTTCTAGAATCACCTCAGCTACTTGCCCCCAATTGAAGTCCTCAAGCAGACATATTCCTCAGTTGATGGAAAGGGCAAGGCACCAGCTGTAATAGATGAAGGCATTCGTCCATTGGATGGTCAGTTTCACAAAGCTGCATCTTATTCCACCAATGATGACTCTGCCACACATGACTCTGCCAATGCACCCAAGCCCACTCCTCAAGCCACTGCTCCGCGCGTGATGACTGACCGTGAACTTCTGCTTAGTCTTCACCAGAAGGTGGATCGAAATCACAAATGGGTTAAGCATCAGTTTGGTTCACTTCTTCACAACATGACTGCCACACACAATGAAGTGAAGAAAAACCACTACTACCTCCATCAAGTCTTCGGTCGCACGTGGGCAATCCTGTCACATCTGTATGGTGTAGAAGATCTGAAGAACGTGGGTCTCAAAGAAGATTTTGACTAGTCTGCACCTCCACCAAAGAAATTCAAGAAGGTCAAGGTTCCTTCTCTGGTGGCCAGCTCATATTCTTCATCGCGCGACACTAATGAAAATGAAGACTTGGACGACACTGTGGCAGGCCCTACTACAACAAACGACCCCAACAACGTTGGCGCTCCTTCATCAACTTGATATTCTTCAGGGGCGTTAGTCCTCATATTCGATCCTTTTGGTCATTTGATGACAAAGGGTGATAATTTTGAGTTAGTCTTCAAGCGGGTCTTTCTATGTGGGCGGCTTTTTGTTAATTTACAACTCTCGTTCTTCTGTGACTTTATTGGATCGAGTTGTAAACTTAAACCCGATGGTGCTCTTATACTCTTGATACTTCTGCATGCTTATTCGTCGTTAATATTATTGCATGCATGATGAATTACATCAGTCACCATATGTCATCATGCATTACAAATTCTTCACTGTTATATATCAAATGCGTGTATGAATTACAAGATATAGGGGGAGATCTCCATGATTCAACTCTTCAAGTGTGCATTGCTTCAGAAGCAAATTCCTCACTATGCACATCTTCAGGGGGAGTTCTTCTGTATCTTGCAATCAAATTCCTCAATATTAGTAGTTACACCTCATATGTTTATCCCCGTTGAAAACTTAACCTATATTGTCATCAATCACCAAAAAGGGGGAGATTGTAAGTGCATCTAGTGCCCCTTAGTGATTTTGGTGTATTGAAGACTTATAGGTTAAAGGACTAATGCGTTTGTGAGTGTACACAGGTTTATAAGTCTATGAGGAGTTTGATATTTATAGAGAAAGTCGACCCCTAAAAATGAAGTTCTTCATCTGAAGACTTTGGTATTCTGAAGACTTTGAAAGTGAAGAAAATGGTGTGACCGTGAAGACTTGGTATTCATTCGAGGAACATGAAGCGTGAAGAGTTTTGTTTTGTAATTTCATTTTCTCTTTCTAGAGTCATAGGAAACACCGTACTGTTACAGGGGGTCGAGGAAATACTAAGGAAAAATTTCCATGTGATGCTCAACTCAAAATCCTACACCTACCAATCCCTTCGAGTGAAGCCATTGGAAATCTCATACAGTTCAGTCAATTTCTTCAGTCACAGAGACGAAGTTCTTCTGGTCTCTGAGGAATTTGTTCTGACTGAGGAGTTAGGAATTCGCCAGTGCGGATTTCCTACACAGTGAGGAACATGATAGCCCTGAGGATTTTGCTACTCAAAATTCCGACTGTTGTTGTGCTATGCGGCAGCTGTCCCAAAAAATCTATCCACCTAACGGTCATATCATTGAAGGGCATTTATGTCAAATCATGTCGGGCTGCTCCCTAGGCTATAAATAGCCGCCCCCTACAACCACTAGCTAGTTGGCTGCTCCGAGAGAAACTGACACTTGTCATTTGAGAGCAACCCATCCTCTGAAGACTTTGAGCGAAATCATCAAGTGAGGAAAAACCAAAAACCCAAAACCCAAACACCTACAAACCCCAAGTGATTGAGCATCACTGAAGAGATTGATCATGCGTGGATCCGACGCTTGTTACCATTGAAGACTGTGCTTCTTCCAGACGGTTAGGCGTCATGGTCTAGAGCATCCAAGAGGAATTGTGGATCGCCGAGTGCCCGAGTTTGTAAAGGTTTGGAAGTCGCCTGAAGACTTACCACGAGTGATTGGACGAGTTCTGTGTGACCTTAGTTCAAGGAGAATACGGTGAGGACTGGGTGTCCTGAGCTGCGTGTTCAGGACTGGGTGTCTGGGACTGTGTGTCCTCGAGTTTAAATACTCAGCCGCTCCAACCATACGTACAACTGAGACAACAGTTGGAACTGGTCTACCAAATCATTGTCTTCACCAAGCTTACTGGTTCTATTTCTTCAACTCTTTCATTTCCTCATAACTGTGTTGTGTGCTTGTTCATATCTGTGTTTGAACACTTTGACTGAAGACTTCTCAATTTCCTCAGTTCAATTGCTTCAGTCTATTTGTCTTCATCCTGTGTTATCCTATGCTTACGCTTCTGTACTCTGTGCCTGTCTTCATTTCATCATGATGACTATGCTTGTATTCTGTTATGTTTACTTTTGAGTACTCATTCCGCTACTAGTCGTTCTTCGCTAAGGAATTTCCTCACCGGCCAATTCCTCAGTGAAGAATTTCATAAAAATCTCCTATTCACCCCCCTGTAGTCGATATAACGCACTTTCACCTCACCTGGGGTTCTTTGAGCGAGCTAACTGGGCTCCAGACGTGCGTCCAGAACATGATAACCAAGAGAATCAAACTTATCAACGTGATCCAAGTTATGCTCATTCGCCGGATCCTTCCATGCCAACGCCGGATTTGCTAGTTGTGGGAGTTTGATCCGGCCAAGCATCAAATGCTGCTAGAGCTCTTCGGCACGACACACGAAGACATCTAGAAAGTGCTCTTCAAGGCCGACGGGACATCACTGCCTACGACCGAGGATTGCGGGCTCAGCTTAAAACGCCAGGCTAATTCGGTAAGTTCTTACATGTTTTCAAGGTATAACCTTTACCGACGTATTCTGAGAAGGAGTCTAAGCCTTCCCATCAATTGTTTAGGCCTGGATCGACATAGCGGGGCAGATTAACTATCTGGCTCCGCTGCCCGAAGACCAAGAGACCCCGCTTGTGACGAAGATGTTGTTTCCGGCGCCTTATGATGTGCCGGAGAAGAAGGCCAAGAAGACGGCCAAGGGGGCCCGGAGTGGCCTTCGCTGAAAAGGCGCTTCGGACGTGACGTCCGAAGAGGGGACTCGCTCTTCGGCCGCCGATGACGAGGAGGAGGAGGAGGAAGAAAGCGACTCCCCCCTAGGGGGGGAAGGAAGAAAAGGGGGCCTCCCCAAATTTGGAGGCGAAGGCGCCCAAGAAGGGGAAAGGCTCCCTTGCGGATGACTCTGCATGGGATGACGATAGCAGTCCGGAGCGGATGCCTCGGACCAAGCCCCGGGCCGCTTCGTAAGTAACAAAAACCTTATGGACATCTGAATGCTTTGTGTTTCCATTTTGTAATATTAATATGTTTAAATTATGCCATCACAGTCCAGCCCGCGACAGCTCCCTGCGATCCTCGACAGAGGGTTCGCTAGATTCAAAGGAGATGGCCAGCGTGTCACCGCCGCCCGCTGACTCCCCCAAGGCCAAGGACGATGACGAGGTGGGGTCCCAAAGGACCTTCCCCGACCAGAGGGAGGTTCCGGAGATCGTTAGGGTGGCGTCCAAGGATGACTACTCGGCCGCCAGACACATGGGGGAAAAAGCCCCCATGGGGACTGATGATGGGGGCCGAGTTCCATTCGGCCCTCGGCTGGATACCATTCCGGAGACCTACACGGCTCCGGAGTCCAGCGAACGGCCTTCCCCGAAAGGAGGAGTTGTGTCTGTTCCGCCGGTGACCTCTGTCCAACCAGAGGCACCGGATAATCTGCTGGAAGTGCTGGGAGGCACTTCCATTGTAGATGAACACCGTGTCCTTATGAGTACGGTGATCGAAAAGGTTCAGTCTGCCAAAAGAGGACTGACCAAAGCCTGCTCTAGCCTTTTAACGGGCTTTGAGGTAATAATTATAGAAAGAATATCACAGCGTAGATAGTAGCCCAGATGCTCTGTTCAGTGTTCGGAAAGAAAAAGCCGAACAGAGGATCAAACAATTTTCGTAGGAGTCTAACATAAGATGTCTATGTGAATAAGCAGGCATCGCTGCTGGCTGTTGCCGCTCATACTGCGGAGGTCTCCGGACTGAAGCAGAGCCTGGAGCGGGCCGAGGAAGAGCTCGGCCTCATGAAGAAGCAGCTGGAGGACAGCCAAGGTATGCAGTAACCCATGCGTATATTTTAGGAAGGATGAATGTTTCATGCTGACTAAAGTGTCATGAACTTTATTAGGGGCCACGACTGAGGTGGCGGCCCTCAAGAAGGCGTTAGCCGAGGCCGAGGAAAAAGCTGCCAAGGAGCGCGCTTCGCGCTAGAAGCACGAGGCCCGGGTCGGCGAGGTCCAGCAAGAGCTCCAGGATGCCGTCAAGAAGTATCAGTCCTTGTAGCGTGATTCCAAGACGCAAGCGTCCGAACTTGTGAATGCCCGCCAGAGCGTGCAAGAGGCTCGAGCCGAGGCCCAGAGCGCCCTTTAGGAAATCCAGGTGGCCAGGAAGATCGCGGTGGGTAAGGCTTTCATTATGCAAAGGAAGTCTGTGAAGGAAGCGTTCCTTTTACTTACCCGAATTTGGAGCTCTCCAGGGGCATTTACGGATTTACCGCGCAGCGTATCAGATGCTGCCAAGTTCTATCGAGCCGAAGAAGGGAGCTCTACGGAGAAGTTGTTCTGGTCTCAATATCTTGGACCTAAGTATCCGTTGTCCTTCAGCGACCAACTGAAACAGCTGGTCGAGCTGCACAAGGCGGTCGAGCTAGCCATGAAGGAGCTGATAGTCCGACTATGGCCTGCCGCGCCGATACCCAGCAGCTACTTTGGACTTGTGAAGCGGCTTGTTGATGCCTGCCCACGGCTTGAGGTTATAAAGAGATCGGTCTGTATCGAAGGTGCACGGATGGCCTTTGCCCACGTCAAGACGCACTGGGGCGAAGATGGATGCCAAGAAGCTAATGACCGAGGGGCCACCCGAGGGCAAGGAGCACCGCCGACCCGAGTTATATTTTGATGGTGTCCTAGAGGGATCCCGCATTGTTGCGGATCAGTGTGCGAAAGACACTATCTTTGAATTCGATCTCCCTCTACCTTGTATGATAAAACAAAGGGTTTGTGCAATATAATGCTTGTTATGTTTTTAAATTTTTACTTCCTGTGTGGCCCTGTTGTATGATATCTGAGGGTTAACTAGTCGTCGGCTTCTGCCCCCCACGTAGGTAGTACGGGGGTGTTCGGATGGAATCTAAACAATCTTGATCCAATTAGATGGTCCTTGAAGGAGTAGTTTAGCGCAACAAACCAGGCAACCAGACTATGCGGATGTAACGCCCTCACTTAGCCATAGGAGTTTGACAATAAAAACATGGGCGCAGCCCCTAGTGTCTAAACTGGAGTGATATAAGCGTCTGATAGGGAAGTACCAATCCTTCGCGTAATGCGGAAGAAATCTCCAACAATTTGTAACCTCCGAACAGCTGACCGGCTCTCGCCGCATCATGACAGTCAGTTTTCGGCTTTCTCTACTAAGGTGTGATAACCCACAAGTATAGGGTATCGCAACAGTTTTCGATAAGTAAGAGTGTCGAACCCAACGAGGAGCTAAAGGCAGTACAAATATTCCCTCAATTTCTATCGACCACCGATACAACTCTACGCACGCTTGACGTTCGCTTTACCTAGAACAAGTATGAAACTAGAAGTACTTTGTAGGTGTTGTTGGATAGGTTTGCAAGATAATAAAGAGCAAGTAAATAAAAAGTAGGTGTTTTTGTAAGTAAAGAAGCAATAAAGTAAATATAGCGAGTGTGGAAAAGTGGTGGTAGGAGTTGCGAAATTGCCCCTAAGCAATTGACTACTTTACTAGACCGATAGCAACTTTTATATGGGAGAGGCCACAGCTAGCATGTTATCCCTGACTTGGAATTCTATGCACTTATGATTGGAACTATTAGCAAGCATCCGCAACTACTAACGTTCATTAAGGTAAAACCCAACCATAGCATTAAGATATATTGGTACCCCTTCAATCCCGTATGCATCAATTTCTATGCTAGGTTGAAGCTTCTGTCACTCTTGCCCTCCAATACATAGTCCTATGAACATACAACTAACTCCACGCGCGCGCTCATATGAATGATGGGCACCAAAGGACAGCAACATAACCACAAGCAAATTAAATCAATCATAGCAATTCATCAACCACCGATAGGACAATGAAAATCTACTCAGACATTGTAGGATGGCAACACATCATTAGATAATAATATGAAGCATAAAGCACCATGTTCAAGTAGAGGGTACAGTGGGTTGTGGGAGAGTGGACCACTGTAGATAGAGGGGGGGTGATGGAGATGTTGGTGAAGATGGCGGAGGTGTTGGTGTAGATCGCGGTGATGATGATGATGGCCACCGCAGCGTTCCGGCGCCACCGGAAGAGAAGGGGAGAGGGGGCCCCTTCGTCTTCTTCTTCCTTGACCTCCTCCCTAGATGGGAGAAGGGTTTCCCCTCTGGTCCTTGGCCTCCATGGCATGGGAGGGGCGAGAGCCCCTCCGAGATTGGATCTGTCTCTCTATTTCTGTGTTCTGATCTGCTGCCCTTTCACCGTTTCGTATATATATGGAGATCCATAACTCTGATTGTCCTGAAACCTTCGCCGTGAATTTTTACCAAAAATTAGCTTTCTTGCGGCGGAAGAAGGGCATCAACCGCCTTACGGGTGGTCCACGATGGTCAGGGGCGTGCCTAGGGGTCAGGCGCGCCCCCTGCCTCGTGGCCACCTCGGGCACCGTCTCGCGTGGATTTTTCTTCTGGAATTTTACAAATATCCCAAAAATAATCTCCGTCTGTTTTTATCCCGTTTGGATTTCGTTTGATATGGATATTCCGCGAAACATAAAACATGCAACAAACAGGAACTGGCACTCTGCACTGGATCAATATGTTAGTCCCAAAAAATAGTATAAAAAGTTGCCAAAAGTATATGAAAGTTGTATAATATTGGCATGGAACAATCAAAAATTATAGATACGACGGAGATGTATCAGCATCCCCAAGCTTAATTACTGCTCCTCCTCGAGTAGGTAAATGATAAAAAAAAGATAATTTTTGATGTGGAATGCTACCTAGCATAATCTTGATCACATATCTAATCATGGCATGAATATTAAGACACGAGTGATTCAAAGCAATATTCTATCATTTGACATAAAAACAATAATACTTCAAGCCCACTAATAAAGAAATCATGTCTTTTCAAAATAACAAGGCCAAAGAAAGCTATCCCTACAAAGTCATATAGTCTGGCTATGCTCCATCTTCACCACACAAAATATTCACATCATGCACAACCCGTATGACAAGCCGAGCAATTGGTTCATACTTTTTAACGCGCTTCAGCATTTTCAACCCTCACGCAATACAAGAGCGTGAGCCATGGATATAGCACTATAGGTGGAATAGAATGGTGGTTGTGGAGAAGACAAAAAGGAGAAGATAGACTCACATCAACTAGGCGTATCAACGGGCTATGGAGATGCCCATCAATAGATATCAATGCGAGTGAGTAGGGATTGTCATGCAACGGATGCACTAAGAGCTATAAGTGTATGAAAGCTCAGACTGAAAACTAAGTGGGTGTGCATCCAACTTGCTTGCTCATGAAGACCTCGGGCATTTGAGGAAGCCCATCATCGGAATATACAAGCAAAGTTCTATAATGAAAATTCCCACTAGTATATGAAAGTGATAACTCAAGAGACTCTCTATATGAAAAACATGGTGCTATTCTAAAGCACAAGTGTGGTAAAAGGATAGTAACATTGCCCCTTCTCTCTTTTTCTCTCTTTTTTTGTTGTTTTTTTATTTTTTTTATTTTTTTGGTGGGCTTCTTTGGCCTCTTTTTTTATTTGGGCTTCTTTGGCCTCTTTTATTTATTTTTAAAGTCCGGAGTCTCATCCCGACTTGTGTGGGAATCATAGTCTCCATCATCCTTTCCTCACTGGGGCAATGCTCTAATAATGATGCTCATCACACTTTTATTTACTTACAACTCAATATTACAAATCGATAATAGAACAAAGTATGACTCTATATGGATGCCTCCGGCGGTGTACCGGGATGTGCAATGATCTAGCGTAGCAATGATATCAAAAAAGGACAAGCCATGACAACATCATGCTAGCTATCTTACGATCATGCAAAGCAATATGACAATGAATGCTCAAGTCATGTATATGATGATGATGGAGGTTGCTTGGCAATATATCTCGGAATCGCTATGGAAATGCCATGATAGGTAGGTATGGTGGCTGTTTTGAGGAAGGTATATGGTGGGTTTATGGTATCGGCGAAAGTTGCACGGTACTAGAGAGGCTAGCAATGGTGGAAGGGTGAGAGTGCGTATAATCCATGGACTCAACATTAGTCATAAAGAACTCACATACTTATTGCAAGAGTTTATTAGCCCTCAAGGCAAAGTACTACTACGCATGCCCCTAGGGGGATAGATTGGTAGGAATAGACCATCGCTCGTCCCTGGCTGCCACTCATAAGGAAGACAATCAATAAATACCTCATGCTCTGACTTCGTTACATAACGGTTCACCATACGTGCATGCTACAGGAATCACAAACCTCAACACAAGTATTTCTACTAATCCACAACTACCCACTAGCATGACTCTAATATCACCATCTTTATATCGCAAAACTATTGCAAGGAATCAAACATATCATATTCAGTGATCTACAAGTTTTATGTAGGATTTTATGACTAACCATGTGAATGGCCAATTCCTGTCATCTCTCTAAATAGATATAAGTGAAGCAAGAGAGTTTAATTCTTTCTACAAAAGATATGCCCACGCTCTAACAAATATAAGTGAAGCAAAATAGCATTCTACAACTGGCGGTTTTCTATGTAAAGAGAAACATGCAATCCAAACTTCAAATGATATAAGTGAAGCACATGAAGCATTCTATAATGCCATACTCAAAAGATATAAGTGAAGTGCATAGAGCATTCTATAAATAAACTAAGGACTATCTCATACCAGCATGGTGCATAAAAGAAAAATGAAAACTAAATGTAAAAGACGCTCCAAGATTGCACATATCGCATGAACATAACGAATCCGAAAACATACCAATACTTATTGAAGAAAGAGGGGATGCCTTCCGGGGCATACCCAAGATTAGATGCTTGAGTCTCCTTGAATATTTACTTGGGGTGCCTCGGGAATCCCCAAGCTTGAGCTATTGCCTCTCTTCTTTCTTCTCACATCGAGACCTTCTCGATCATCGAACACTTCATCCACACAAAACTTCAACAGAAAACTCGGTAAGATCCGTTAGTACAATAAAGCAAATCACTACTCTAAGTACTGTTGAAAACCAATTCATATTTTGTTTTTGCATTTTATTTACTTTAATATAACTTTTTCATGGCTTAATCCACTGATATGAATCGATAGTTTCATCAAAACAAGCAAACTATGCATCAAAAACAGAATCTGTCTAAAACAGAACAGTCTGTAATCATCTGAACATTCACCATACTTATGATACTTGAAAAATTCTACCAAAATTAGGAAAATTAAAAAATTTGTATTGAAAGACATTGCAAAAAGAATCAGAACCATTTCACGTTCCAGCTAAAAATGTAAAATCGCGCACTACAGCCAAAGTTTCTGTCCTGCACCGTACAGACCATCAAGCAAATGTAAACATCCTAAAGGAAAACCTTGGCACATTATTTTTATAATACAATGGAATTGTACAAGGGGGTAATTATTTTTGTTGAAAAGTTTCTGTAATCAAGATTCACAAAGTTGTCGTGAGCATGAACAAAGTTCAAGGAGCTCTCCCACTTCAACAATGCTTGTCTTTCTCACTTTCACTTTCCTTTTTGAAAAAGTTTTGGGTTCGACTCTTTATTTTTGTTGTTTTTAAACTATATGAAAGCACTCAACAGAAATAAACGACTCTCTAAAACTACCGGGTTGTGTCCCTGGCAGCGCTTTCTTTAAAGCCATTAAGCTAGGCATATAGTGCTCAAGTAACGGATCCACACGGATCCCAAGGTATATCAAAGCCAATTTTAATTAACAATGATTTGTAATTTAGTAGTGAGCACAAAGTAACATATATCAAGCAATGACGAAGTCTAACTCTCTTCCAATGCATAGGCATGTCATAAAAGAACAATTCATGCACACAAAGTAAAGGCCAATGCATAGTACAAACAGTTTCTTGCAATTTTGTTGTATTGGAAACATAAAGAGGCGGAGATGTAGTTCCTCTATCATAATAATTGCAAGTAGGAGCAGCAAGCACATGCATATTATATCTATCAAAATCATCATGTGCAACGGTAAAAGGCAACTCATCAATATTATCCTTAATAAGGGCAAACTTCTCTGATATAGTGTAGTCAGGAGAATTCAAAACATAATAGGACTATCATGTGTGGGTGCAATAGCAACAATTTCATGTTTAACATAAGGAACTATAGCAAGTTCATCTCCATAAGCATAGTTCATATTGGCATCTTGGCCACAAGCATAGCAAGCATCATCAAAAAGGGATATTTCAAGAGAATCAACGGGATCATAACAATCATCAAAGCAATCATCCTTTGGTAAGCATGAAGGGAAATTAAACATTGTATGAGTTGAAGAGTTACTCTCATTAGAAGGTTGGCACGGGTAGCTAATCCGCTCTTCCCCCTTTTGTTCTTCGCTCTCCTCCTCATCTTTTTCATCCAATGAGCTCACCGTTTCATCAATTTCTTCTTCAATAGACTCCTGCAAAATATTAGTCTCTTCTTGGACAGAGGGGTAGTCCTCAATATATGGTTCAACATAGGCATTAGAAGCATAATTATCATAGAAATATTGAAGTATGTCAAAATTTTCAGATTTGTAAAGAGTAGCATCATACGTTTCAATCAAAGAAGCAATTTCATAAGCACCCTTAAAAGCACCAAATTCTTCAATTTGTTGAACATCATAGTAACTATAAACACCCTTAGCGTACGAAGATACGATTCCATTATCACTAAACTCACGTTGATAGGGAAGGTGTTTCTTAGGGTTTTCGGAACAACAAGTAATATCATATATTTTGCATAAATTCCAAGCATAGCATTACAAACGATGAATTTGACCCAGTAAATTTTTCCCTTTTTCAGATATTCAGTGTCGCACATAACAAGCATGCTCATCTAAAGATTTACCCTCAACTAAGCTAGTTGGGTTTTAGCACGAGCACATAGGGATCGAAGATGATCCAAGTAATAAGCTTCAGCAGTGTGATAGATTTTGAGTGGTTCTTCAACCATTGGTTTAGTAGGTACAACTAATTTTTTGGTATTTTGCGTTTCCTACCCATAACTAAAGATAGAAAACAACTAAGAACAGCAAATAAAAATTACTTAGTGATAAAGCAAACAAGCACACACGAGAATATTCACCCCACGCTATTGCTCCCCGGCAACGGCGCCAGAAAAAGTCTTGATAACCCACAAGTATAGGGGATCGCGACAGTTTTTGATAAGTAAGAGTGTCGAACCCAACGAGGAGCTAAAGGCAGAACAAATATTCCCTCAAGTTCTATGCATAGTGTGGTACTGCGTTGAATCGAGCAAACATAGTTCGTCCGAGCAGTGCGTGATAGCCGCTGCAGAAGGGGACGATATCGAAGATTAACTCCTCACTTCGGAAGTTGTCCAGAGATCCGAAGACAACCTCTAGTGTGATTGAGCCCGTACAGTGGGCCTCTACACCTGGTATGACTCCTTTGAAGGTAGTCCTTGTGGGCTTGATCCGTGATGGGTTAATGCCCATTTTTCGCGTTGTATCCTGATAGAGCAGATTGAGGCTGCTACCTCCGTCCATAAGGACGCGAGTCAGGTGTAACCCATCAATTATTGGGTCTAGGACCAGTGCGGTTGAGCCACCTTGACGGATACTGGTGGAATGATCCCGGCAATCAAAAGTGATAGGGCATGACGACCATGGATTAAATTTTGGGGCGACTAGCGCTATCGCGTAGACGTCCCTGAGCGCACGCTTGCGATCCCTCTTGGGGATGTGGGTAGCGTATATCATGTTCACCGTTTTGACCTGAGGGGGAAACTTCTTATGTCCCCCAGTGTTCGGTTGCCGGGGCTCTTCGTCATCGTCCTCGATTTGTGATCCCTTTTCCCTATTCTCGGCGTTTAATTTGCCGGCCTGTTTAAAAACCCAGCAATCTCTATTTGTATGATTGGGTGGTTTGTCCGGGGTGCCATGAATCTGGCAGGGACGATCAAGTATGCGGTCCAAGCTGGATGGGCCCGAATTGTTCTTTTGGAATGGCTTCTTCCGCTGACCGGACTTAGAGCCACTGAATCCGGCATTGACCGCTATATCCTCAGTGTTATCACTGTTGTTTTGATGCTTGTATCTGTTGCGTCGAGACTTGTCTTTGTTATTTTTAAATTCAGGGGTGTCGGCGTGGCTTGCATTGTTTTTGCTACGGGCCAACCAACTATCCTCGCCCGCGCAAAAGCGGGTCATGAGTGTCGTGAGGGCCGCCATGGACTTTATCTTTTATTGGTCGAGGTGGCGAGCGAGCCATTCATCGCGGATGCTGTGTTTGAAGGCTGCTAAGGCTTCGGCATCCGGACAATCGACGATTTGGTTCTTTTTAATTAAGAACCTAGTCCAGAATTTCCTGGCGGACTATCTAGGTTGTTGAACTATGTGGCTTAAGTCATCGGCGTCTGGTGGCCGGACATATGTACCTTGAAAGTTGTCGAGGAAGGCTTCTTCCAAGTCCTCCCAGCTGCCGATAGAATTTTCAGGCAGGCTGTTTAACCAGTGCCGAGATAGCCCCTTGAGTTTTAAAGGGAGGTATTTGATGGCGTGGAGGTCATCACCGCGGGCCATATGAATGTGGAGAATGAAGTCTTCGATCCACACCGCGGGGTCTGTAGTTCGATCGTATGATTCTATATTCACGGGTTTGAACCCTTCTGGGAATTCATGATCCATGACCTCATCAGTGAAGCAATGAGGGTGTGCGGCGCCTCTATATCGGGCCATATCGCGACGTAGCTCTGATGGAGTCCGTCTGTAGTTTCAGCCCATGCATGACTGAGTTTGTCATGTCTGAATAGGTGGCCGTCGTCGCATGTCGAGGCATGTCCTCGAGATCCGTAGATTGATCTGGTGTGTCCTGCTTTATTGTTCATGTTTTGCCGGAGGTCATATGCATGGCCGTGGGCTAATTTACCCCTACCTGTGCGATGAGGCGGGGTGGGCTGGTGTTCGGTGTGAGTTGCCGTTTTGTCCCGACCACGTGGTGGTCGGTCAGCCGCATTGTACGGTGGTGGCTGTATTCTGGCGCCTCCTCGTCAAACTGAGGTAGCAATTTGCGCTTTGGGTAACTTTTGGTTGGGCGCTTGAGGCCGTATTCTTCGGCTGCTAGGACATCGGTCCATTTATCATTGAGCAGATCTTGGTCAGCTTGAAGCTGTTGCTGCTTCATTTCAGGCTCCTTGAAGTGGCTATTAGCTGGCGCTTGAAGCGCTCCTGCTCAAGAGGTTCCTCAGGCATGATGAAGTCGTCGGTGCCGAGGCTCACCTCATCCTCGGAGAGCGGAAGATAACTTCCGTCCTCTGAGTCTTCATGCGTGGCCTGCTTACCAGGGCTAACCTGCCCAACTTCCCGTTCATCTTGTCCATTAGTTGTTTTAACGGGGTCTTCGTTGTCATATGCACCTTCTGGAGTGTTATCTTCTCTTGTGCCGGTGTTGCTATCTTTGCTGTGGCGTGACTTAGAGCGGCGTCACTGACACCGGCGCTTGGATTGTATTTCGGGAGGTTTATCCTCAGCTGGATCTTCCTTGTCATCGCCGCTGTTCTCCTTTGGTGCATCCACCATGTATACATCATACGAGGAAGTGGCCGTCCAGCATCCGGTGAATGGCGGGTTCTGGGCCTCTTCTTCTCCGGCATCGTCGTCCATACCGTCGATGTCCTCAGAGTCGTAATCAAGTGTGTCGGTCAAATCCTCGACCGTGGCTATGAAGTGGGTGGAGGGTGGGAAGCAAAAATCTCCACCGTCATCCCCTAGTTCGAACCGGATATAGTTCGGATGTGAGTCCTCCGCCAAGGACAGGTTCTTTAATGAGTTTAGCACATCGCTCAAAGGCGAGTGCTAGAAGATGTCTGTGGCGCGGAACTTGCAGATCGATAAATGATCAAGTTCGGCGTCCGCGGGCTCACGCGGTTCGGAACTTACGGCCAGAAATGAGTCCGGAGTTCCGGTGACAAAGACATCATGAGAGGGTAAGTCTATGTGCGGCTCCAACACCATGGAATCGGTGGCCTCCGTGGTGGGGTTGATCCTCCCGTCCTTGGATGGCGCAGTCTGCTCCGGATCTAAGGCCAGAGCGGTTATAGGAGTAATCTCCTGGATGCGGTCTAATGACAGATTTAGGTCATGATCATTGGGGTGACCAGGAGCGGCTACCACGATCTCGAATCCGACGAATATCAAGTCTCCATGGATGCCTGCAACGTAGTTCAAGCTCCCAAATCTGACCTGATGGCCAGGGGCGTCGCTTTCGATCTACTCTAGATGGCTAAACGAATTGGCCCGCAGTACGAAGCCGCCGAACATAAAGATTTGTCCGGGAAGGAAAGTTTCTCCTTGGACAGCGTCATTATTGACAATTGAAGGGGCCATCGAACCTTTCGTCGACGGTACAGTGGAACTCTCAATGAAAGCACCAATGTCGGTATCAAAACCGGCAGATCTCGGTAGGGGGTCCCGAACTGTGCGTCTAAGGTCGATGGTAACAGGAGATAGGGGACACGATGTTTACCCAGGTTCGGGCCCTCTTTATGGAGGTAATACCTTGCGTCCTGCTTGATTGATATTGATGAATATGAGTATTACAAGAGTTGATCTACCATGAGATCGTAATAGCTAAACCCCAGAGGTCTAGCTCGTATGGCTATGATAATGTGTCTCTCCGGACTAAGTCCTCCAATTTATAGAGACATAGGGAGGATCTAGGGTTACACAAGGCCGGTTACAAAGAAAGGAATCTACATATTTAGTCGCTAAGCTTGCCTTCCACGCCAAGGAGAGTCCCATCCGAACACGGGCATAGTCTTCGGTCTTCGTATCTTCACAGCCCATCAGTCCGGCCCATGGCTAACAGGCTAGACGCGTGAGGACCCCTTAGTCCAGGACTCCCTCAGTCACCGCCTTCAAGGGCAGCAATAGTGGAATCACGGCATCTCGCATTGTGTGAGGGCGTGATGAGAATACGGTGGCCCTAGTGGCTTCTTGGGGAGCATTGTGCCTCCACACCACTTCAACAGATACGTACTTCCTCTCAAAGGGAAGGAACTTCAGTAACACATCTTCGTCTTCACCAACTCCACTCTTGGTTATCTCATCTCTTTACTCGTGCAAGCCTATCTTGTGTTACATCCCTTGCTTGCTTGTTTACTTAATGTTGTTGCATCATATAGGTTGCCCACCTAGTTGCATATCTAGGCAACCTACTTTGATGCAAAGTTTAAATTGGTAAAGAAAAGCTAAAAATTGTTAGTTGCCTATTCACCCCCCTCTAGTCAACTATATCGATCCTTTCACTCCCGTTGTTCCATGTTGACACTAGAAAAAATTTGAAAGCAATAAGAGGCAATGGATATCGTTTCGTCCCCAAAGGTGGCACGTTCTGTTCCGAAACCATCAGGCTTGTTGTTAGAAGCTTATACCCAAACCTGCCCTAAATGGGACAAATTTTTTACCATGGCATGTTGATGCCGCTCCATGATACCATGCCAAGTTTTATGAATTTCAGACGAGTTTTGGATTTACTAGAATTTAAAAACCAGGTATCTCAACGTTTTGTCGGCAATCAACAGCGCCCTGGTGTTTGAAATTCATTCCCATTTCTAGCATGGTACCAAAGCATGCACCCAAGGACACAGATTTGATTTTTCAACCAATTTATATGCACGGGAGCATGTGCATGTATTTCAAATTTGAATTATGCACATAAAGTGCCTACAAAATGCAGTTAATGTATAAAAATGTCCAAACGAACCCCAAAAATTCCAAAACTTAACACAACATTCCTGTTGTTCTATGTTGGCACTAGTAATTTTTCGAAGCAATAAGAGGCAACGGATATCGTTTCGTCCCCAAAGGTGGCACGTTCTGTACCGAAACCATCAAGCTTGTTGTGAGAAGCTTATACCTAAACCTGCCACAAATGGGACAAAAATTGTACCACGGCATGTCGGGTGCCTCTCCATGATACCATGCCAAGTTTCATGAATTTCACACGAGTTTTGGATTTACTAGAATTTAAAAACCAGGTATCTCAACGTTTTGCCGGCAATGAACAGTGCCCTGGTGTTTGAAATTCATTCCCATTTGTAGCATGGGACCTAAGCATGCACCCAAGGACACATATTTGATTTTTTAACCAATTTATATGCACTGGAGCATGTGCATATATTTCAAATTTGAATTATTCACGTAAAATTCCTAGAAAACCTAGTTAATGTATAAAAATGTACAAACGAACCCCTGAAAAATTCCAAAACTTAACACAACACTCTTGTTGTTCTATGTTGACACTAGAAATTTTTTGAAAGCAATAAGAGGCAACGGATATCGTTTCGTCCTCAAAGGTGGCACGTTCCGTACCAAAACTATCGGGGTTGTTATGAGAAGCTTATACCAAAGCCTTCCCCAAATGGAAAAAAAATTACCACGGCATGTTGATGCCGCTCCATGATAGCATGCCAAGTTTCATGAATTTCGGACGAGTTTTGGATTTACTAGAATTTAAAAGCCAGGATCTCAACGTCTTGTCGGCAATCAAGAGTGCCCTGGTGTTTGAAATTCATTCCCATTTCTTGCATGGGACCTAATCATGCACCCCAGGACACATATTTGATTTTTCAACCAATTTATATGCACTAGAGCATGTGCATGTATTTCAAATTTGAATTATGCACACAAAATGCCTAGAAAACCCAGTTAATGTATAAAAATGTCCAAAGGAACACCGAAATATTGCAAAATTTAACACAACACTCCTGTTGTTCTATGTTAACACTAGAATTTTTTTAAAAGCGATAAGAGGCAGTGGATATCATTTCGTCCCCAAAGGTGGCACGTTCCGTACCGAAACCATCAGGCTTGTTGTGAGAAGCTTATAATCAAACCTGCCCCAAATGGGATTATTTTTTACCATGGCATGTTGACGCCGCTCCATGATACCATGCCAAGTTTCATGAATTTCAAACAAGTTTTGGATTTACTAGAATTTAGAAAACAGGTATCTCAACGTTTTGCTGACAATCAACAGTGCCCTGGTGTTTGAAATTCATTCCCATTTCTAGCATGGGACCTAAGCATGCACCCAAGGATACATATTTGATTTTACAACCAATTTATATGCACGGGTTCATGTGCATGTATTTCAAATTTGAATCATGCACAAAAAATGCCTAGAAAAAGCAGTTAATGTATAAAAATGTTCAAATGACTCCTGAAAAATTCCAAAACTTAACACAACACTCCTGTTGTTCTATGTTGACACTATATATTTTTTGAAAGCAATAAGAGGCAACATATATCGTTTCGTCCCCAAAGGTGGCATGTTCTGTACCGAAACCATCAGGCTTGTTGTGAGAAGCTCTGGTTTGTTAGAAGCTTATACCCAAACCTGCCCCAAATGGGACAAATTTTTTACCACGGCATGTTGATGCCGATCCATGATACCATGCCAAGTTTCATGAATTTCAGACGAGTTCTGGATTTACTAGAATTTAAAACCAGGTATCTCAATGTTTTCCCGGCAATCAACACTGCCCTGGTGTTTAAAATTCATTCCCATTTCTTACATGGGACCTAAGCATGCACCCAAGGACACATATTTGATTTTTCAACCAATTTATATGCACTGGAGCATGTGCATGTATTTGAAATTTGAATTATGCACATAAAATGCCTAGAAAACCTAGTTAATGTATAAAAATGTCCAACCGAACCCCGAAAAATTCCAAAACTTAACACAACACTCCTATTGTTCTATGTTGACACTAGAAATTTTTTGAAAGCAATAAGAGGCAACGGATGTCGTTTTGTCCCCAAAGGTGGCACGTTCCGTACCGAAACCATCAGGCTTGTTGTGAGATGCTCTGGTTTGTGAGAACCTTATACCCAAACCTGCCCCAAATGGGACAAATTTTTTACCACAACATGTTGATGTCGCTCCATGATACCATGCCAAGTTTCACGAATTTCAGGCGAGTTCTGGATTTACTAGAATTTAAAACTAGGTATCTCAATGTTTTGCCAGCAATCAACAGTACCTCGGTGTTTGAAATTCATTCCCATTTCTTGCATGGGACCTAAGCATGCACGCAAGGACACACATTTGATTTTTCAACCAATTTATATGCACCGGAGCATGTGCATGTAGTTTAATTTTGAATTGTGCACCTGAAATGGCTAGAAAACTAGTTTAATGTATAAAATGTCCAAACGAACCCTGAATAACTCCATCCTTTTACGACACACATATAGTTGCATGTTCAATGCAGATAAAAGGTCTAGCAATTCAAACACAGTCCATTGCCGCTGTGACCCCATTATGTAATTCAAATCAAGATGAAAAATCAAGTAGATCCCACACAGTTTATTATCACCAACCGTGTGAGATGTATTACAAAATATCCTGGAGCACCATCGGTGTATAGTATGCATATGGCTTACGCGAGAAGGTGAGTCAGCTACAGTCCATTGCCCGCGTGTCAAGAACACTAGCTCGCTCCCCAAATAATCCCACCTCTGCATCCCTCGCAATATTGAAAATATTACCGCCTCATAATATCGAAAATATCTACCGCCTGGAAGGTTTTAATGTTTGATAGCACATGATTAGTATGTGCGGACCATGTGCAATGTCTGTTACTCCCGCTCTGCTTTAGTCCCTTGATTCAAATTTTTAGTAGCCCTGGAATTTTACTCCCGCCTCTGCATCCCTCGCAATCTCGAAAATATTACTGCCTCGTAATCTCGAAAATATCTACTGCCTGGAAGGTTTCAATGTTTGATAGCACATGATTAGTATGTGTTGTGCGATGTCTGTTACTCTCACTCTACTTTATTCCCTTGATTCATATTTTCAGTAGCCCTGGCATTTTACTCCTGCTTCTGCATCCCTCGCAATCTCGAAAATATTACTGCCTCGTAATCTCGAAACTATCTACCGCCTTGAAGGTTTTAATATTTGATAGCACACAATTAGTATGTGCGGACCGTGTGCGATGTTTGTTACTCCCGCTCTTCTTCACTCCCTTGATTCCAATCTTCAGTAGCCCTGGCATTTTACTCCCACCTCTGCATTCCTCGCAATCTCAAAAATATCTGCTTGCCCTTGATCCAAATTTTCAGTAGCCCCGCCTTATTACTCCCGCCTAGTAAAATTTTCAGTTGCTGCAGTATTTCCTCAAACACCCCCTCCCCCCCCCCACCCCGCCCCCTCCACACACACCACACACTCCCCAAAACCTCCGCTCGCACAGACAAACAAAACCCTCGAAACCATTGGTAGGTCGCACCATCGCCGGCGCCTCCAGCCCCAACCTCTGCCTATGTGCTGGGGAGCTCGAGGAGCCAATGGCCAAAAAGAGGTTTATCACGGCCTTTTCGCCCGATGCCGGCGAGGTGGCCACCAAGGTGTCACCGTCGTCCTCCGCGGGCCCAATCCGCCGTCGTCGGCCCCCCGATCTGCTCGCCGCCGCGCCCCTATGTAGGTTCGAGGACTTCCCCGTGGGTCACCGAGATTACAGATCAGGAGACCCACACCCGCCGGTGGCTCGGTAGCTTCCACACAGCCGAGCTCGCGGCCATGGAGTACGACCGCTGGCAGGTCCGCTACCACAGCGCGGCAGCTAGGCTCAATTTCCCCTTTGGCACACGTTTGGTCGACCTCGTTCCTCCGGAGCCAGTTGTGGTGAGCTCGGCTATGGCGCGGGAGGACCACGAGGCACGGGAGCGCCTCAAGGCCGAGGCCGTCAACGAGGCCTACATGCAAGAGCTCTGCCGACAGCACTCGGAGCTCGTGGAGGCGGAGCGGCCGATATTTGCCGGCAAGGAGGGTGGTGAGGTTATCGCGCTCTCCTCCAATGACGAGGTCAAAGGCGACGAGGACGGCGGCGAGGTTATCGCGCTCTCCTCTGATGATGAGGTCGAAGGCGGCGGTGACGGCGGCGTGGAGGGTGTCGAGGTGGGCCCCAAGGACAAGGAGATCAACGTCGACAAGTGGAGGAGTGCCTTCCCCAATGACCCCGACGACAGCACCATCCTGGACCCGGCTCGTGGCACACCGTACATGACGAGGAAGGATTGGCTTGACCTCCACTTCGATCAAAAGTAGTTTAGCTTAGTTTAAATTTATGTTTTATGTTCGGTTATGCAATTTCTATCTATGTTTACGTTTGAATGCATGCTACTTTCGGTTGAACCTGCTTTGAACTTGATCAAATTGAAGCTTACAACGTTAAGTTTAGGGGATCGACTAGAAAAGGCCAAAAATTGCCGGAGTGTATATATATATATATCCACTAAGGGTTTTAGTCCTTTAACTTTTAAAGGATCGGCTAGAGATGGCCTTATGACTTGTTTATTTCAATTCTTCACAATGTGATACTCTATATGTGCAACTATTTACTATGCAGTTCAATTTCATCAATAACAGTTTCAACAATATCACTATGAATTACGATATTTGGTTGCTGATAAGGATATTGCAGTTAACATGCCTTTTTGTTTTTTAACAATAATTAGTGTACTTTAGACCTGCACAATACCAGTTTGAATGACTATTTGCTTGGTTTTAAATGCTATGCCTAATACAGTTAACACACCTTTTCACTTCTTGTTTTGCTTACCTAGCGTACTTAAGCCTGCACACTGAAGCTATCATTTGTAGATTATGTTGTCTACCATGGATATATTTGGTTGATGTTTAGCCTGTTGTGCTTAACATGCCTTTATATGTACTCATGCAGAACAATATTGGGAACAGTGTTGTTTTCCATCGAGGTTAGTTTCATCGCATCGCTTATATGAATTCACTGTTCAGGATGTCGGTAGCTGATATGTTTCCAACGTATCTACTATTCCTGACGATTTTCATCTTGTTTTGGAATCTAATTTGCATGATTTGAATGAAACTAGCCCCAGGCCGACGTTGTTTTCAGCAGAACTACCATGGTGTTGTCTTTGTGCAGAAATAAAAGTTCTTGGAATGGAACGAAACTTTGCAAGGATTTTTTATATCAATAATAAGAATTTCTGAAACCAATACCTACCGGAGAGGGGCACCTGGGTGGGCACAACCCACCAGGGCACGCCCCCCTCTCCTTGTGCGCCTAGGTGGGTTGTCCCCACCTGGTGGCCCCGCAGACCTTGAAACCGACGCTGTAAAATCCTATTTTTCCAGAAAAAATCAGGGAGAAAGAATTATCGTGATCCACGAGATGGAGCCGTCGTGACCTCCTGCTTTTCATTGGGGAGGCCAGATCTGGAGTCTGTTTGGGGCTCCAGAGAGGGGGATCTTCGTTCTTTGTCATCACCAACCCTTCTCCATCGCCAATTCCATGATGCTCCCCACAGAGAGTGAGTAATTCCTTCGTAGGCTCGCTGGTTGGTGAGGATTTGGATGAGATTCATCATGTCATCGAGTTAGTTTTGTTAGGGCTTGATCCCTAGTATCCACTATGTTCTTAGATTGATGTTGCTATGACTTTGCCATGCTTAATGTTTGTCACTTTGGGCCCGGGTGCCATGCTTTCAGATCTGAACCGTTTATGTTATCACCATTATATCCATGTTCTAGATCCAATCTTGCAAGTTATAGTCACCTACTATGTGTTATGATCCGGCAACCCCGGAGTGACAATAGTCGGGACCACTCCTAGTGATGACCGTAGTTTGAGGAGTTCATGTATTCGCTGTGTGTTAATGCTTTGTTCCGGTTCTCTATTAAAAGGAGGCCTTAATATCCCTTAGTTTCCAATATGGACCCCGCTGCCACGAGAGGGTAGGACAAAAGATGTCATGCAAGTTCTTTCCATAAGCATGTATGACTATTTACGGAATACATGCCTACATTATATTGACGAACTGGAGCTAGTGCCATATCGCCCTAGGTTATAACTGTCTCATGATGAATATCATCCAACAAGTCACCGATCCAATGCCTACGAATTTATCTTATATTGTTCTTGCTAAGTTACTACTGCTATCATCACCGTTACACTTGCTACAAAATTACTGCTATCACTGTTACCGTTACTATTGTTGTTGTCACCACTATCATATTACTTTGCTACTGATTACTTGCTGCAGATGATTAATCTCCAGGTGTGGTTGAATTGACAACTCATCTGCTAATACCTTCAAATATTCTTTGGCTCCCCTTGTGTCTAATCTATAAATTTGGGTTGAATACTCTACCCTCGAAAATTGTTGCGATCCCATATACTTGTGGGTTAACAAGACCTTTTTCTGGCGTCGTTGCCGGGGAGCATAGTTATATTTGTTCGGTCACTTGGGATTATTATCATATTATCACTATGAAGAATTTCAAGGATGCTAAGACCAAGATATTTCCCTCAATGACGAGGGGAGGTAAGGAACTGCCATCCAGTTCTACTTTAGATTCACCTTCTGTTATAAGTAAACTTGCAACACCACCACATGCTATTAATTCTTATATGTCGCAAGTTATTCATGATGCTACTTCTGCTATGGATAATGCTTATAATGATGCTAGTACCTTGCTTAATGATGATGTGCCACTTGGTGACTTTATTGATAAACAAATTGCTAGAGTTATACAACATGATGTTGTTGAATCTAATGATGAGCTTGAAACTAAAACTCCTGAAACACCTGCTAGAACTAGCCCTCCTAGATATGAATTTCCTAAGGTACTGGAAGGTTATGTTATGAGTGAGGAGACTACTAGAGATATTCTTGCTTGAAGACATGAGATGATCTAGAGAAATTATTATGCAAGTATAAAGAAAAATCTTTGAATGCTAGAATGAAATGTGATCCTAAGTTTGCTACTTCACCTATCTTTATTGATGATAAGGATTATGAATTCTCTGTCGACCCAGAGTTAATTACTTTGGTTGAATCTGATCCTTTCCATGGTTATGAAACTGAAACTGTTGTGGCACATCTTACTAAGTTGAATGACATAGCCACCCTTTTTACTCATGATGAGAAAACTCGCTATTACTTTATTCTCAAATTATTTGCGTTCTCATTAAAGGGTGATGTTAAAGCTTCGTACAATACTCTTGCTCCTGGTTTTGTGCGTAGTCCCTAGGATATGATTTATTACTTCTCTGAAAAATATTTCCCAGCTAATAAGAAACAAGCTTCCTTGCAGGAAATATTTAACTTTGTGCAAATTAAAGAAGAGAGTCTCCCGCAAGCTTGGGGGAGGCTTTGCCAATTACTTAATGATTTGCCTGATCATCCTCTTAAGAAAAATGAAATACTTGATATCTTCTATAATGGACTAACGGATGCTTCTAGGGACTTCCTAGATAGTTGTGTCGGTTGTGTTTTCAGGGAACGAACTGTTGGACAAGCTGAAGAATTATTGAATAACATATTCAAAAATTATGATGATTGGACCCTTCCTGAACCACTGGCCAAACCCACTCTAAAGAAGAGGGGTATATTATATCTCAGTCCTGAAGATATGCAAGAGGCAAAGAAATCTGTGAAGGAAAAAGGTATTATGTAACACCCCGAGAATCATGCTACAGTAATCCCCTTTAAATGATGCCTTGTCATCATTGTTACTGTTGCTAATCTCACTTTGATTCTATTCCAGTCCAAATCTCAATTTCAAATTAAAGTCAAAATTCTAAATTGCTCAAACATGAAAACTAAAATGTTCATCATGTGGCAAACATCCTTTTGACAATATTGGTGGTGAACCAACATTTTTGCAAAGTGTTTAAATGCCCTAAGCTAATTAAAACAATGGTTAAAACATTGTTTAAATGTCTTTTTGTTTTATAAAAATGCTAAGATAATTTAGTTAACTACCAAACTAATTGTGGCAGTAGTCTAAATTATAATAATAATTTAGGTTCAAGCTTTGTATTTTATAAAACGGTTTTGCCTTTTGTTTTTTTAAAGAAAACAAAGAAGTTTCAAAAAAAGGAAGAGGAGAGGAGAAAGAACTGCCCTGCCCCCTGGACCTCAACCAGTCTGGCCGGCCCAGCTCCCCGCACCGCGCCCCCTTCCTGTTCCTCGGTCACGCGCCGCTACAGGGCGCAGTCGCCACCGGACCCCCTCGCCGGCGTCGAGGGGAGGATAAGGCCTCCACGCCCCCCCCCCCCCCCCCCCCCCGGCCCCTCGGGCCCTTCTCCCACTCCCCTCTCGTCCTCTCTGCCTCTCCCTCTCCCCGTAGATCCCCCGCTCACTTCCTCTCCCCCCTCGTTCCCCATCGATGCCAGAACGCGCCCGCCGCCGTCGCCGGGTCGAACCCGCGGCCACCGACGTCGCCCTGCATCGCCGACATGCCGTAGGCGTCCGTCGTCGTCCTCCACGCTGACGGGTGCCCGCCGTTGGAGCCGGGAGGCACCACAACGGCGGATCCACCTCAACCCCTTCGGCCTCGGCCGCCGATGATTCCCGTCAACCGCGGCCTCCCTCTGCGCTCCCGTTCACTCACGGGGCCTCCTTGTGCCCGCACGGTGAGCACCGCACGTCCTCCCCCTGCCTTCCCCTCGTTCTGTTGCGCATAACGTCGCCGCCATGGACGGCCGAGCTCAACTCCGCCGCGTCGCTTATCACCGTCGTCCCCACGGACCTCCCCGCAGCCTCCCGCTACCTCCATCGGACGTGCGCGAGTGTCAGCTGCTCGTAGGGCCTCTCCGCGCGCCGACCCGTGCCCTGCATCGCCGAATCCACCATCGCCCGCCGCCGCCGCCTCTGCTCGCCGCCACGGCCGTTGCAGCCCGCCTCAGCCCGAGCGAAGGCCACAGTTGGATGCGCCGCTCCTCCCGCGTCCGAACGAGACCAGCCGCGCTCGACAGGGCCCTCTGTGGCGTTTTTCCGACGAGGTCCCGAGCGCCTCCACCGTGTTTTCGGTCGCCGACGTTCAGCCGCCGGCCACTGCCAACGTGGCACACCTGGGGCCACCCCTGGGTCACTGCCAGTGGGCCCCGTCGGCCCCGTTGACTGGGTAGACCCAGTCAACATACTGACTGTGCAGCCAAGTGCCACTGACATGCGGGCCCCGTGTTAATTAAACAGGTTTTACAAATAATTAAAATGTTAATTAATCTGTTAACTAATTAGTAATTACTTAGTCACTGACACCTGGGGCCCACCCCTCTAATTAGGCTGTTAGTTTAGTTTAAATTACTGTTAGACTAACAGAGGCTGACATGTGGGTCCCACTGGAACCACAGGCCCGGTTTGACCCTGGTCAGCGAGTCTGTTGATTGCTGACGTCATCCCCGTGCAATGCTGACGTCATATTCCTTTTCTGCGAATATAAATAATTCCAGAATATTGTTAAAACTTTCAAAAATCATATAAAATAATCCGAGGCTCGGATGAAAATGTTTTCTATATAAAAGTTGCTCAGAAAAATCCAACGAATCCGAATACGTAGTCCGTTCATCTGTCACATGCCCCTAGCATGCTGAACATGGAATCGTCCCCTCTCTTTCATTTGTCCAAAATCCGCCTACTGCCGGGAAATCATCCTCGGATGTTTCCCCCCTTCGTTTGCAACATGTAGTACCGCGTTAGAGCACGCCTAGCGCTATGTATTGTCATGTCATGCTTAGTGATACCTCTGTTTGATATGTATTTACTGTTTCTTCCCCCTCTTCTCTCCGGTAGACCTCGAGACCGGTGATGCTCCTATGATCGACTACGTCGACGACGACCCCTCCTTCTTGCCAGAGCAACCAGGCAAGCAAACCCCCCTTGAGCATTCCAATATCGCCCATTTCTTTCCCTCTCATGCTTGCGTTAGAACTGCTACTGCTTTCTATATGATCCTACTCTGATGCATAGCCTGTTGTTGTTACCTCCTTTCATACCTTACCTGCTTATCCTAAACTGCTTAGTATAGGTTGGTTAGTGATCCATCAGTGACCCCCCCCCCCCGCCTTGTCCCAGTTGCCTCGCTTTATGTTCGATGACTCGATCAACGTGATCGACGTCCAGGCCCCGACACCGCACATCATCCCCTAGTTGTACAACACTATAGAGTTACAATCGAGTGCCGAGGGTGAACCTCATACATCACTCCTGATGAGATCTCTGTAGTATAGCTATATGGTCGAGGTCATCGAGGGTGATTTCCTCCTTAACCACTTCCGTTACCGCTCTGTCGTGCACCCCCTCAAGTGTGAACCTCAGGGTGGATCCTCTTACGTTCACCTTGATGATAACATCGAGTGGGATTCACCGGGGGTGATTCCTCGGGTTTTCCCCTTGGTGTTAGACACACAGTTACTATGGTTACTTTGACTTTACACTGAGCCATGTTACTAAAGACGGGTCGACCCTGAGGGGTACCCGTGCGAGCTTAATTGCGAGTGATGTGGAGTCGGGTTGACCTGGGAGGTGCCCGCGAGATACTTACGAGGCGTGGCCGGGCATTCTCAGACCTTGCCGCAAGTACTCGAGACGGGGCAACGGGGTCACATCGATTGTGAGTCTCTGCTCATTACTGCGCGTTCCTAATCCACTATGATTTGGATATTTGATCCGAGGGGCCTCTGGCCTGATAGCACTAACCATCACGTGGGCATAGTATGGGCGTTCTGCATCATATACATCAGCCGAAGCTTAATAGACGTCAGCGACTGAGCGGCGCGCGCCGGGTTGGACTGGAAAGCACCTACCTTGTTGAAGGAGGTAGCTAGGTCTGCTCACCGGCCGCCCACGCAACGTGCAGGAGTTCCCGGGGAGATGGCCCATGACCCCTGGGGGCATAGGTTTAGTCTGGCGTGCTGGCCTCTTTGTTAAGCCTAGGTCGGGTTGCGGCGTATTGTTTGGCTGAGGCCGGGCATGACCCAGGAAAGTGTGTCCGGCCGGAGTTAATCGAGCGTGGTGGGTAAGTTGGTGCACCCCTGCAGGGAAGAAAACATCTATTGATAGCCTGTCCTACGGTAATGGACACTTGGAGTTGTATCCCGATCGATACAACTAGAATTGGATACTTGTGATGAGAACTGGATGCTGATGAGAATTGTGTTGTGATGATAACTGGATAGTATGGCTCTGGGATTGCTTTCTCGCAGGGAGTCGAGAAAGGATCTCTGGCCGAGGTTGATAACACTTCTACTACTTTACTTTATGCTACTCTACTCCCTCCTCTTGCTGCAAGATGGTGGTTTCCAGAAGATGCTAGTCTTCGATAGGCTAGGTTTTCCCCTTCCCTTCTGGCATTCTGCAGTTTAGTCCACAGATACAACCCATTCCTTTGATACAAATGCATACTTAGTTTAGATCTGATGTAAGTCTTGCGAGTACTTTGGATGAGTACTCACGGTTGCTTTGCTACTTCTTTTTCCCCATACCCGATTGTTGCGACCAGATGACGGATCCCAGGAGCCAGACGACGCCACTGATGTCTACTACTACCCGGAGGATGCCTACTACTACGTGAAGACCGCCGATGACTAGGAGTAGTTAGGAGGCTCCCAGGCAGGAGGCCTTGCCTTTTCGATCATTGTTGCTTTTGTGCTAGCCTTCTTAAGACAATCTTGTTTAACTCATGTCTGTACTCAGATACTGTTGCTTCCGCTGACTCTTGTGTATTCGAGCTTATGTATTCAAGCCTTCGAGGCCCCTGGCTTGTAATATAAAGCTTGTATTATTTTAATTTGTGTCTAGAGTTGTGTTGTGATATCTTTCCGTGAGTCCTTGATCTTGATCGTACACATTTGCGTGTATGATTAGTGTATGATTGAATCGAGGGCGTCACATATTAAATCTGAGGATGTTAAAAATTTACCTCCTATTGAAGAAATACATGGGCTTAATACACCACCGTTGCCTAAGGTGGTAGAGATAAATTCTCTTATGAAATTAAATGATAATGATAATCCTCACAATATGGATCCTAGCCAATTTATGAGTTTGAAAATTTTATTAGAAAACAAGATCACTTCAATGCAAATGTTATGAAACAATTGAAATACAATTCTGATATGATTGGTCGCTGGAGTGACTTGTTATTTAGAATATGAAATGATGTTAGAGGTGTTGGAAAGCACGCTTCTATGGTTCAAACTTAGTTAGAACAAGTTGCTAAATCTCAAAGAGAATTGCTTGATGAAATGAATAATAATATGCATGACTTTGCTGTTAGAGTTGCAACTAGAGGAGGTAAAATGACTCAGCAACCACTTTATCCTGAGGGACACCCAAAAAGAATTGAACAAGATTCACAAAGAGCTAACTCTAGTGCACCTAGTTCTTCTAGAAAGAAAAAGAAAAAGGAAAATGACAGGACTTTGCTTACTCCTAGTGAACCTGAAATAGAGAAACCTCCTAATAGTGATAATGAAACTTCTATCTCTGATGCTGAAACTCAGTCTGGTAATGAACACTCACCTAGTGATAATGAAAAATATAATGGTGAGGTTCATGAAGACACTCAACCAAATAATAAAGAACCAGACAATGACGTTGAGATAGAACCACCTGTTGATCTTGATAACCCACAACCTAAGAATAAAAGGTATGACAAAAGAGACTTCATTGCTAGAAAACACGGTAAAGAAAGAGAACCTTGGGTTCAAAAACATCTGCCTTTTCCACCTAAGTCAAGTAAAAAGAATGATGATGAAGAATTTGAACGCTTTGCTGAAATGCTGAGGCCAGTCTTTTTGCGTACTCGCTTGACTGATATCTTGAAAATGCCTCCTTATGCAAAGTATATGAAAGACATCATCACAAATAAAAGAAAAATACCGGAAGCTGAAATCTCCACTGTGCTTGCTAATTATACTTTTAAAGATGGAGTACCCAAAAAACTTGGAGATCCGGGAATACCAACTATACCTTGCTCTGTCAAAAAGAATTATGTGAAAATTGCTTTGTGTGATTTAGGAGCTGGTGTTAGTGTTATGCCTTTCTGTTTATATAAAAGGCTTGATTTGAATAAACTGACACCTACTAAAATATCTTTGCAAATGGCTGACAAATCAACTGCCATACCTATTAGTATCTGTGAGGATGTGCCCGTTGTTGTTGTTAATGTTACTATTTTGACTGACTTTGTTATACTTCAGATGCCCGAGGACGACAACATGTCGATTATCCTTGGTAGAACCTTCTTGAATACTACAGGGGTTGTTATTGATTGCAATAAAAGCAAGGTCACTTTTCATATCAATGGTAATAGGCATTCGGTGCACTTTCCGAAGAAACAATTCCAAGTGAATGGTATTAATGTTATTGAAAAATCTCTGACAATCACTGTTGGAAGTTTTCAAATAGCTCTACCTACTGTTAAAAAGAAATATGAAATGCTTATTGTTGGGGACATTCATATCCCCATTGAGGTAATTTAGTGATTTACGAAAGTTCTTCGGTTTCACGCTAATCGAAAGTGGTTGTTAATAAGACTTGATCAACCTTATTAATGGATCATTTTTGTGCGGTATGAAGTTGATGGATTTAGTAAGCACTACCTTCTGTCCCTACTTTTTATTCTCTATTTTTATTAGTTAAATAAAATAAAATGCCATGTTTTTTCTGTTTTCTGAATTTCCCGTGTAATAAAAAATGACCCAAAAATAAAAGTTCTCAGAATGCCCTGAAAATTTAATACGATTTTTCTGAATATTTCTGAATTTTTGGTGCAAATAACGTGCACCAGGTGGGCACAACTCACCTGGGCGTGCCAGGACCCCCAGGCGCGCCCTGGTGGGTTGTGGTCACCACATGGGCCCCTCACTTATCTCTTTACAACACATCATCACTTACCTCTAGAAAAAATCTCCATTGTCTCTCTCCCATGTTCTTGCTCTCAAACCCATGAATTTTGATCTCTTTGCTCGAAGCTTCGTTTCCGAAACTGTTTCGGGGATTGTTGCTTGGTATGTGACTCCACAGTTTGTCCAATTAGTTTTTGTTTTAGTGGTTTATATTTTGAATAATTAGCTACTCTTGGTGCTGCTGTAGATGAGCTTGCATGTTGAATTCTTAGTGTTCTAAGTAGTTTGAATGCTTGCTATGGCCTCTATGTATCCCTATGAGTAGTTGGTATGATTTTTGTGAAGTTTTGTTGAGAAAAATTTTTTGGACTAATAAATTTCAGAATTTTGTTCATAGGGAAACCATGAATATCTTTAGGAAGTTTGGCTCTAAGAAAAACTCCAAGGGTGTTATTGGGGAGTCATCTGATAGTGATCTTCATCCTCGGAAGTTGGCGGAAGTACAACCGTGTGAATGGCCACAAACCCCATTCCTGGAAGAGGCTGGAATCCTTCAAGAGTCCACACAATATGCTGCTAATGCCGGCCTCACTGACTTCATAGCATATGAGTGTGAACAGCACCAAATCCTCACAAACATCTTTGTTCAAAGCTTTACTTTCCTGCCTAGGAATAATCCTCCTAAAGTGAGTTTTGATTTATATGCTGAAAACCATCACATACCACTTACTAAATTTTGTAACATATGCATGATACCTTCTGATGGGAGCTTAGCCGAGCCTAGGCCGACTGAGTTTGAGGCCTTTTATTGCACTCTGACAGTGGGAGATGAGAGAGCGGTGTCAGCTATCACTGCCACTGGTTTGCATTTTCCTGTGGTTCATTACTTTGCTCTTTTCATTGCAAAATGCTTGCTTGCTAGGGAGAAGGTGGGTGCGCTCACCTCACCAGACCTTGCTGTTTTGCGTCGGGCATTAGAGGGCGACAACACTTATAGCTTGGGAGCCATTGTGGCTCGTCGCCTCCACCGTAATAAATCCAAGGGTAAAATTCATGGTGGGATTTATGCTACTCGTTTGGCGGCTCACTTCGAGGTTGAGATACGCCCTCATGATTGCCCTCTGACCAAGGTTTACCTAGACCGTGCTGCCATGGATTACCACCGTTTTATAATGATAGATCCCCTGACATTCCTATTCCTTATAACCTGGTTTTTAGCATTGAAACTTCTGATATTATCCCGTTGCCTGCTCCTGCTTTGTTTGATTCTATTGCCAGGGGTGGATATAGGATTATGCCTGCGGACATCATCGCCTACCAGAATGCTCAAGCTGCTGCAGAGGCAGGGGAGGAGCATCAGCAGTGGGATCAGTGGATGCCCGCTCCTCAGTACCCCAACTACTATCCAGGCTACTGATTGATTACCAAGTTAGGCCAAAAGCCTAAGCTTGGGAAAGTATGTGTTTCCCAGCGACATTACATTCATGTCCACTTATTCATCTTGTCGGTGTTCACACTTTTTCATTGTATCATCCATGTTTAGAAATTATTTTTCTTCCTTTCTTCTTGTGTGTTTGAAAAACTCTTGAAAAACAAAAAGATTATTTGTAGTTAATTTACTTTCTATGCATGCTTAGCTGTAGTATTAAAAAGAAAAGCCAAAAAGATTTCCTTGTTCTTCTTTTGCTTATTGGGATCTTTCCGTGTAAATAGTTTTTCTCATTTTTGCTTTTCCCATTTATTTGCTTGTTTAAGAAAACCAAAAACTCCAAAAATATTTCAGTGTGTTTCTCTGAATTTCTTTTCTTTTTATTTTGAGTTGTACCAAGGAGAAGACCATGATGAAAATGTTGGGTGGCTCTCATAGGAATAACTATTGAACTAATAAAGAGCCCATTTTACCTTGTCTTCTCCTGTTGAATAAAATGTTTGCATATTCCAGCTTAGTCCACGGCACTCTTGCACTATTATTATTTCCATATCATTCGGTCGTGCAAGTGAAAGGCAATAATGACGATATTCAATGAACTGGTCGTGGTAGAGAGAAACTGGTATGAACTCGACTTTTTCTATTTGTGTAAACATGTTTAACCTAGTATCCATGATTCAGCCCATTATTATTAAACATGTTTGCAATAACAATTAGAGATTATAGTTTCTCATGCCATGCATAAGTAGCTGGGAGTGAATAATGATTTATCTTGGATATCAACATTGCGTTAAAATGATTGTGATGTAGTATGCTGATATGGTATCCTCCTCTGAATGTTTGAGTGGCTTGACTTGGCACATGTTCATGCATGTAGTTGAATCAAAATCAACATAGCCTCTATGATATTTATGTTCATGGTGATGTAGCGACCTGACCCGAATGGATCACGTCTACTGTGCTACGGTATCATCCCTGGATCAGTAATGCTGACACCACACAGTACATCGAGGTTTTATAGCAGAGTTGCAATCACACACTTATTACATCGATGGCTCAAAAAAAAACTTATTTCAATAAATATGACTTAAGGCCATATTTTAAAGATAACAGCGGAAGACTTGGAAGATAAATGGGTCCATCAACTCCAGCGGCATCACTGAGTATAGGGCCACGACCTAAACGCACCTCAATCGTCGTCTGAAAAGTCTGCAACATTAACGTTGCAGCCCGAAAACGGGTCAGCACATGGAATATGCTGGCAAAGTAACACATAGAGAGTAATGGAATGAAACAGCTATACTATATGCATATATGGCTGGTGGAAAGCTCTATGGTTACAGTTTTTGCGTAAAGCCAATTTTTCCCTACTGCAAAGGAATAAATTTTATTTACTATCATGGTGGTTGTGAAACATTGAGAATGGTTGACAGCATTCTCAATCCCAATTAAAAATAATTATAACCCAATAACATTAATTAGAGGTAACATGTTGAGATTCACAATGATATTCAAGTACTAGATACTCAAGTTGTCCATAACCGGGGACACGGTTAATCATGATTAGTTTTTTACTCTGCAGAGGTTTGTGCACTTTTCCCCACATGACTCGATCGCCTCCGTTTGTTTTCTCGCACTACATGGTGTTTGAGAAACGGATGACCGAGACATAGTCTTTCAGAAGCACTAGCACCTTACATGTGGGGTAGACCGGTACACCTACATCCCCTACATCTGCTAGTCCACCCCGTAAGAGTTCGCACAACTTAGTCAACTATGCTAGAGCCCATAGTAGCATGTGGCTGCACACGGAAGTTTCTAGCATGAATTATCTTATGATCCCTTTGAGCCTGGGTGGCGGTCCAAAAAAAACAGGCAAGTCCTGATAGACATCAGGTGCCTCAATCCACCCAGATGTGTGTTTAAGTTGCCACCTTAGATAAACCATTAAAATTATCAATCTCACATCTGTCATGGATATCACTCACCCAATCCACGTCTACTAGCATAGCATAGCATAATAAGTAAACGTAGAAGTAACTCCCAAAGGTTTCATAATAATACAGGTAATAGGTACTACCTCATCTACTTCCCATCCCACAATTTAATTACATCCTAATCATGCAATGTGTGAGGATTGATCTAATGCAATAAAACATGGGTTGTAGAAAAGGTATGATCAAAGTGTTACTTGCCTTGCTGATGATCCGCGAGTCCTAGGGTTTCGAAGTAACAAGCGGCGCAATCCGGGTAATCTATCGCAGACAAACAACAAGCATACAATAAGTACTCATCTAATGCACAAGTAAAACTCGAACAAGAGATCGAACCAGGTAGTTCAACTTAAGAACTCCGGTTGCAAAGAAAGAACGAAAAACAAACGGCGGAAGAAAACAACTCGGTTCTAGCAAGTTGAAACTAGGTCAAAATTTTACTGTAACAAAAGCTTGTTCAAGTTGATTAGACGGAACGGCGGTTTCGAGACGAAACTCCAGGCGCTTGAATCACCTGATTCCGATAAACGAGCGGAAAAATAGACTAGGAAGAAGATCGGATCTGAGATCGCGATCGCGGAATAAATGCGACGAAAAGAAAAAGAAGAACGGTTAAACGAACGGACGTTCGTTAACCTAGAAGAATCCGGTGATCACGTTCGTTAGGACGAACGGTCCGGCGAACGGTCCAAAGCAACTAAATCGGAGAAGAAAACGAATCTGATCTAGGGTTTCGGAGAAGAAAAACCGAACGAAAAACCGATCTAGAAAACCGGAACGGTTTAGAGAAGAAAAGAATCGGAACGATTAGAAGAAAACGATCCGAGAAAAAGAATAGATGTAGCGCGGGGCAACCTTGGCGAGGTCTCCGGTGAGGGGCTCCGGCGGCGTCGGTGGGCGGCGGCGTGGGCAAGGTGCAACGGCGGCGCGGGTGTGGGGTGGCGGCGGCAAGGTGCGGCCGCGGCGCGGGGGTGGGGTGGCGGCGCGGGTGAGGCGGCGCGGCGGCGGTGACGCAGGGCGCGGTGTGATGTGGCTTGGCGGCGGTAAGGCGCGGTGTGGAGGAGAGCTTTGATTTGATGTGTTTAGAGGGGGGGTGCTTGGGTATTTATATTGGGGAGGGGAGGGGTTTACTTGGGGTAGAGGACAAGGAATTAGAATAGGAGTAGGAAAGATCTAGAAAATAAACGGAGTAGGACTAAAGAAAACGAAATAAGGAAAAGGGGACAAGGGGGCGCCCTAGAATCCTAAAAGGATTCGGTCCTAGCAAGAGGCGGCGGCGGCCGACCGGCTCCTGGCTCGGCGCCTGCCGCCTGGGAGCGCGGCGGTAGGTGGCTTGGCTTGGGCCTTTGGCCCAAGGCGCTGCTCAAATTTTTTTTTTAAATAGTTTCCTCACGCAGAAAAAAAAACAAAAAAGGGATCTAAACGAACTCCGAAAAATCTAAAGTAAATTTTCCCCGACTCCTAAAAATGAGCCGAACAAAATGAACTTTTCTCCGGACCTAAAATGCAATTTTTGAAAACGCGCATTTTTCCCTATCCAAATAAAATGCAAATAAACACCGGAAAGCAAAATTGATCTATTTATTATATCTTCATTTTTCCTAAATTTGGGAAAGTCATATTATTCCCTCTCTCATATATTCTGACACCGGAAAAATTATTGAAGATAAAATAAATAAATCAAATGATCCTATTTTCAAAATTCGAGAGAACTCTCAAATATGAAAATAGCGAAATCTCCAACTCTCTCCGAGGGTCCTTGAGTTGCGTGAAATTTCTAGGATCAACCAAAATGCAAGAAAATGTGATATGCATATGATCTAGTGTATAACATTCCAAATTGAAAATTTGGAATGTTACAGGTGATCATATACTACTCATGCTAGTGTCCAATGTTACTTATGCATAATGCATGACCATGATCATTGTTGCTCTCTAGCTGGACGCTTCTCAATCTAATTGCTAGCCTTCGCATGTACTAAGTGGGAATTCTGCTTGTACATCAAAAACCTTGAACCCAAAGTTATTCCAGATGAGTCCACCACACCTACCTATATGTGGTATTACCCTGCCGTCCTAAGTAAATTTGCATGTGCCACCTCTAAAAACTTCTAAAAATATATCATTTTTGTGTGCCTGGATCGTTCATGGAACGACAAAGGTGGTCGGTATCTTCCATGCTAAGCGGGTTATTCTCAGGTCGAGTGTTTATTCACCTGCCATCACACGAGAAAAGGGCGGTAATAGGGATGCCCAGTCCCAAACTGCAAACACAAAAAGAGTTAATCTCTCAAATAATCAAACAAAAACTCCCAATGGAGTCAAAACCTTTACTTTTTATCGCTTGGGAACCGCCACTAGCTTGTTTAGCATGGGAGATATTGATAACTAATAGTCGTGAAGTAAATGAGAAGGGTGCATGTCTCAAAATATCATTTATCTCTGTTTTAAGAACTTGAGCTCTGGCAGCTCTGCAAATCACTGGTTCCTTCTACGAAGGTACTATCTATTTACTTTTATGTTGTTTCATCACCTTCTAAAACAAGCGCTGGAACCTGAGAGCACAACTGTCATGACTTATGCATTGTCTGTAGCTAATGTTGGGTGCATCATGACTGGATCTTTTTTACCATGAATTACAATGTTAGTTGCTGCTTGGAGTTTGGAGTTGCTCGGCATTTATGTTTTGTGGTCTCAGAAAGGGCTAGCGAGATACCACTATTGTCATATTATATCATGGTTGTTTTGACAACGTGTTGCCATTTGAGATGTCTTATTATTGCTCGCTAGCTGATTGTGTCATCGATATGAGTTAATATAATCTTTAAGAGTTATTGTCGCCATGGTTAGTTATAATGTTGGCTGAAAACCTGGGTGTTGTTTAAGCTTATTTATGCAAACAAGAGCAAAAGAGTTCATAAAAGTTTTTCTTTTTCACTTTCAGTTTATCAACTGAATTGCTTGAGGACAAGAAAATGTTTAAGCTTGGGGGAGTTGATACGTCTCCAACGTATCTACTTTTGCTAACACTTCTCTTCTTGTTTTCGACTCTAATTTGCATGATTTGAATGAAACTAACCCCAGACTGACGATGTTTTCAGCAGAACTACCATGGTGTTGTTTTTGTGCAGAAATAAAAGTTCTCAGAATGGAATGAAACTTTGTGAGGATTTTTTATATCAATAATAAGAATTTTTGGAACCAAGACCTACCGGAGAGGGGCACCTGAGTGGGCACAACCCACCAGGGTGTGCCCCCCTCTCCTGGCACGCCCAGGTGGGTTATCCCCACCTGGTGGCCCCGCAGACCCTGAAACCAACGCTATAAAATCCTATTTTTCCAAAAAAAATTAAGGGAGAAAGAATTATCGTGATCCACAAGATGGAGCCGCCGTCACCTCCTGTTCTTCATCCGTAGGCCAGATCTGGAATCCATTTGGGGCTCCGAGGAGGGGGATCTTCGTTCTTCGTCATCACCAACCCTTCTCCATCACCAATTCCATGATGCTCCCCACCGGGAGTGAGTAATTCCTTCGTAGGCTCGCTGGTCGGTGAGGACGTGGATGAGATTCATCATGTAATCGAGTTAGTTTTGTTAGGCTTGATCCCTAGTATCCACTATGTTCTTAGATTGATGTTGCTATGACTTTGCCATGCTTAATGCTTGTCACTTTGGGCCTGGGTGCCATGATTTCAGATCTGAACGGTTTATGTTATCACCATTATATCCATGTTCTAGATCCGATCTTGCAAGTTATAGTCACCTACTACGTGTTATAATCCGGCAACCTCGAAGTGACAATAGTCGGGACCACTCCCGGTGATGACCGTAGTTTGAGGAGTTCATGTATTCACCGTGTGTTAATGCTTTGTTCCAGTTCTCTATTAAAAGGAGGCCTTAATATCCCTTAGTTTCCAATATGGACCCCGCTGCCACAGGAGGGTAGGACAAAAGATGTCATGCAAGTTCTTTCCATAAGCATGTATGACTATTTACGGAATACATGCCTACATTATATTGAAGAACTAGAGCTAGTGCCATATCGCCCTAGGTTATACCTGTCTCATGATGAATATCATCCAACAAGTCACCGATCCAATGCCTACAAATTTATCTTATATTGTTCTTTCTAAGTTACTACTGCTATCATCACTTTTACACTTGCTACAAAATTACTGCTATCACTGTTACTGTTACTATTGCTGTTGTCACCACTATCAAAACTATCATATTACTTTGCTACTGATTACTTGCTGCAGATAATTAATCTCCAGGTGTGGTTGAATTCACAACTCAGCTGGTAATACCTTCAAATATTCTTTGGCTCCACTTGTGTCGAATCTATAAATTTGGGTTGAATACTCTAGCCTCAAAAACTGTTGCAATCCCCTATACTTGTGGGTCATCAGTAGCTGGTACCATATAGCCTGGGGCTGATAAGGGATTAATCGCCGAATCGGACATTTCACTGAATATATGTGTAACCCATTTATCAGTAGGTTAACTAGGGCCATATTTAATATATATGAGGCTACATAGCAACATGCATTGTACTGAATGACTAAATATGCAATCCCAGGCTACAGACCAACAAGGAAGAGTGTTACCTTAATGTTCTGATGATGTCTAGATATACATGTAATAAAATCTTATATAATGGGATGGAGGGAGTGTTGTACTGCATCATTTTTCAATTGTTGTTTAGCTTCTAATATTAACTTGGTGCTTTTAGGTACATATATCATTGCCAAAGTTCCACACTTCGACCCTTTCTGGGGCAATAAGATATTTATGAACCAGCATCAAGTGAGGAAACTGATAAAGATTGTTATTAAAATGGGTCCAAAGATGTCAATCGAACTATTTGTTTACACTTTATGCAAGACAACAGTGAACTGTAGGATGGTAAGTAAGAACCCTGTAGCCTTCTTTTTACTGCTCGTAATGAGTTGCGTTAGATTACAATGTCTGAATCTTTTTCCTTTTGTAGTGGATCCTGAAGCAGTTTACTCAAGATTACCTCTCAAACTACATGATTGGCGGCAGGCCATCACAAGGGGTTGGACTAGAGTCCTGCATGCCTTCTGCATCCAGGAGAGCACAATAGGGCCATTCCGCTTCACCTTGTTCAGCAACCGAAATGTATGTCGCCTCTTACTTTACCATCTGTAATAGTACAAGTATAGAACCCTGGTTCATCATTATTTATTTGGCGCTTATGTAATTCTAAAACATATGTACAGGTGAATCAAATAATGCATTGGTTGTTTGAACCTGATGGATATGAATAAAGCTATAGCCTACTTTCAAGTTTAAATTAGGTACAATTTTAAATAGCAACAATTAAATTAGGGCGAAATTACGGTGTGCAGGTCATTACAGTGCACACGGTTAATAAAGCACAGCATGTGCGATATACATCATAATTCGACACGGTTCATGGAGAGGAAACGTGTGTAACAATGCACACAGTTGCCGTTTGCAAAGCGTGTGTGATGTCAGACACTATCACATACGGTGCGGGAAAACTAAATGTGTGTGATTGTCTACCTATCGTACAAGGTTTATAATCATGAACTGTTTGTGATGTGCCAGGCATCGAAAACTCCCGTGCCTGGAATCTGCCTGGAAAACTCCCATGCCTAGAATCTGCCTTGTTTTAGGTACAACCACAAAACTCCGACTGTGGTGGCAATGCAAGCACAAATGAGTAGCAAGGATGAAGCGTTTGGGATATTCGAGATATCGGAAACGGTTATATAGGGACAACTATATGCATCAAGGCTCCCTATCCTCGACGTTTTCTGGGTCGTGTGGGAAGGACCCGCTATCGCCGTCACTCCCTAGGCGATGGTTCTAAATGCCGTCCTGGAAAGGGGTTAAAAACCGTTTGTATAGCACCGATGCGTACCACTGATGTCCCAGTCAAAAACCATGCTGAGTTAGCATGGATACTGCTTCAGTTGAATCGGGGATCAAAGTTGTCCGGTTTCAAGAGTTGAGGGTGCAAATTGTCCGGTTTCATAGTTGAGAGACTAAATATAGACTCCTCCAAGAATTGAGGGACGAAAGGTATATTTTTCTCTTTTAGTTACCTATAAGAACAACATGTACATCACTACACCATATACAACCGCTTTGGAGAAGGTAAAAGATAAGCGATCCACCATTCATGGAACTGAACTTCATAAAATCCCCATCTATTCCTCCCGAGTTTGATCAGAAATCCATCTGGGACTTTGCATCCACCCCGTCTCGCCATCAAAGCGACATGCAAATGCGGAGGGAGAATGTAGTCTGACCTTTGGGGAGTAGGTGGCGGTTGTATAGGGCTCGTTCTCTCTTGTTTTTTTTATTTTTTTAAATGAGTTCCTTCGGTTTAACATTGCTCGTTGTCATGCCTTTTGTTGTTTGGCATAACTTTTGTGGAATAAAATGTGTGCACGTCGAGATATAAAGACTGTAAAAGTTTTGTGTTCAATATTGGAAAAATGTGGCGATTCACAAAAAAGTAAAAAAAAATGTCCTAGAAAGGCAAATGTGACCTTTGGAGGCAAGATTTCGTGTTTTGACCCTTTTACCGAAGAAAATCGAGATCTGACCCTAGTTCAATTTTTTTTTGAAATCTGTCCCTTTCGCTACCGCCAGGGTCCTAGCGGTATGTATATGTAGGCTACCGCCGCCAGGATTGACGGTAGCTTAACGACGAACACCGTCACCCACTACTGCGAGTCCACGTGGCATAACAGTCCTACCGCCACAGGTCACGGCGGTAGGACAGCTTATGCTACCACCACAGTCCGTGGCGGTAGGATCGCGCAACGCCCAGCGGTACTGTGATGAGGAATCTGTTTCCCCTGGCGGTAGGGTCGTGTGCATGGCACCCCTTTCTGTGACGAGGAATGCATTCCCCCTGGTGGTAGGGTTCCACAGCCTATCGCCAAGCCATTAGGCGGTAGGGTAGCTGATCCTACCGCCAAGCTACTTGGCGGTAGGGCGTGTGACACTTTTTTCTACACAATACTTTGGTCCTTTCAGTCACAAAAATATAAACAGCATATTATAGATAGCATATTGTAGATAGCAAATTTTGATGGTCCCACACATTGTAGATAGCAAATAGGTTCAACATAATTTGAAAGTAGCAAAAAAACCTCCCCAACAAAGTACCAAATAGACATCAGTAACATAGCATACAAGTTCTTTCTCTAAACGACATCACCAACACGACCTATCACTTTCTCCTGCCCCTCTTAGCGGTACGCTCGCCATTTCTCTTCGAGCGGGCTTCGTCTGACTTCTTCGTGCGATGATGAGGAACCGGTTTTTGAAATGGGGATGGGTTGTAAACATCCATATGTGGATGAGATACCCTCCTCCCCTGGCTTGGCTGCGTCAGTGGAGGCCCATCATCCTCGTCGTACTCCTCCTCCCCTTCCTCTTCCTCCTCCTCTTCCTCTTCCTCCTCCATTTCTTCTTCCTCTTCCTCATGATCTTCTTCCTCTTGGTGCTCAACAACACGAGATGATGAGGATCCGCCGGTGTGGCTTGATGAAGCTCCACCGGTGTGGCTCGATGAAGCAATGGCACGCAGCGACCTTCCATGAGCAGGATCATGGATGCTTGTCGCGCGAGCGTACCCAAGCATACCCACTAGCTTATGACAACGGGTCAATAATTTCTGCCAAAGTAGACAATCGGAAACATAATAAGGATCAACTCAAGCGTGCCCAGGGTTCACGCCATCAAGCTTCTTCAACGGTATAACATGGCTAAGGAAGCTCGATGTTACCTTCATCGTATCCCTCATCTTGGTGTTGGATTCAATGGTTCCGGCTTCATACAAAAGCGCGTTCGAGCCTTCAATAATGCTTATGTTGAGCTTCGAAGCCTGCACATGTAAGCATTGTGTTAAAGGCCAAGTTTTCACTCAACCTCTCATAGCTAAAATTAAATGAGAACACCACTTACCACTCTGTTCATCGGGGGCGCATACTCCCTGAAATCACCTTCGAGATCTCTAAGCCGCCCACAGTATGCTTCGTCCTTGCTGTCATCCTCCTCCAATTCGGGGACATCGTCTTCCGTCCACTACGGCCTCAGGCGTGTATGGTACTTGACACCATCGTCATACCACTTCATGTGGTCTTCATGGTAGGAGTTCATCTCAGCCACTCTCCTCTCGCCAGAAGGTATCACAAATACGCCCCCGTGTATTGCTCCATGGTCTGCTCATCGACATCCTGCGGGCATACAGGCCGGTTCTCGAGGAGCCACTTGAGTCGCACAACGGATGTTTTGTTCTCCTTCATGGGAGGGCAGTCGCCAATGAGGGCAATCAACCTATCCTGCTAGTTGGTCCTCTCCACTCGCCCAGTGAGAGCACGACCCTAGATTTGCAGGGTCGTGATCATGCCGAAGTCCTCGGGAGTCACTGTCATCTCACCACAGGGGAGATGGAAATTGTGCGTCTCAAGGCGCCACCGGTCGATCAATGCCATGAGCGCCGAGTGGACGAACGTGTGACGCCCCCGATTCAATCGTACACTAACCATACATGCAAACATATACGATCAAGATCAGGGACTCACGGGAAGATATCACAACACAACCCAAAAATAAATAAGTCATAGAGGCATCATAATACAAGCAAGGGGCCTCAAGGGCTCGAATACAAGCGCTCGATCATAGACGAGTCAGCGGAAGCAACAATATCTTAGTACAGACATAAGTTAAACAAGTTGCCATAAGATGTGTTGGGGATATTACTACTGGGCGTAAACCGGCCTATCTGGGCCGGGTTACTTCATCAGTAGTTAAGCATGTTAAAGCCCAAGAAGACAGAGGAGGGCTCAAGGCCCATGGCCGGTTCAAGGCCTGTAGCCATAAACTGGCGTTAGTAATTAACTTGTATTGTAAGTTAGGAATAAGTAGAGACCAAACCGGACACATATATGAGCCGGTATTGGGACTCCGTAAGCCGATGGGAGTCGCCCGTGTATATAAGGGGACGACCTGGCGGCGGTTCGAGGACAACGGACAACAACTCGAGACATAGGCGAAGCTTGTTTACTCCCTAGTCATCGAAACCCCATCAATTCCATCACAACTAGACGTAGGCTTTTACCTTCATCGAAGGGGCCGAACTAGTATAAACTCTCTTGCGTCCTTGTGTCCGCTTTAACCCCTTCAAGCTAACCCGTCGCGATGGCTCCACGACTAAGTCCTTTCTCTAGGACATCTGCCGTGACAAAACCACGACAGTTGGCGCCCACCGTGGGGCTATCGCACGATGGTTTCCAGTTCTTGGAGGGCCGCTTTGAAGGACTCGAGGGCTACGCTGTAGGCCGGATGACTAAGAGTCGTCACGGCAAGATCTACATTGACGACGCAGGCTGGGGCCCCGAGGCCGGCTCAATTGAGTACGGGTACGAGGTCCCCTTTGGTAGCATTCACGTTTTCATTGGCAAGATCGGTGAACCGGACCCTGAGCCGGACATCTGCACCGACCTCGTCGAGACAACTCAGCCTGCGCGATCCGCCCGGGTTAAACCGGCCATGAAGCGTGCCTTCGTAGGAGTCATCCATGGAGGAAGTTATGAGGACGGATCAGAATTTCGCGGCGCGACCGTCGTTTGTTCCGGTGACGAATCTTCGACCGGAGAAACCGAATCTCTTTATCAGCTACAAGATGGCCAGATTGGGAGCTGTTCCGATGGCGACAGTATTCCAGACCCCTCTGATCTGCCCAACTAGGTTGGAATATTCATGGCCGGAACACAAGCAGCACTTCATTCTTCGACAGCTGCGGCAACGATCTCCGGTTCAGCAGCGGCGACGGCTGCCGGGGCAGGAGGCCCTGTGCGCCCGCCGGCTCAGGTTCTATCAGAACTATTTGATGCGTTGGCTGTGCTTATGGCGGAAGTTAATCCGCCGGATCAGGACGTTCACAACGCGGAGATTGCAAAGGTAAAGGAACATATCACCCAGGCCAAGGCGGATTTGGCGGCTGAGGACACCAGGATGGCCGCAGAGCGGGCCGCTTTAGACGCACAAGCCTACAGGCTTATGTTGGACCATAGCGCGTCGCACGAAGTCATGAGGAGGAAGCACCAATCTCGCTTACCTCCGGTTTTCGAGGCCAGAGACCTTTTCAACACTCCAGGACCAAGAGTCGGCAATCCGCTGGAGGGAAACCGGGCAGAAGCCCCTGGGACCGATGCACCAGTTCAGCCTCGTCAGATGGACCGGCCTCGTCAAAACACCGTTATACCTCAGGCTGCTTTAACACCTCCGGGTCACCACTCCAACCCAATGGAAAATCTTGTTGCCGCTGCTGCACGGCTGGAGGCCATTCCAATTGAAGGTGACTCGCCGCAGGCAGTAGAGACGCGACGGGTCAAGGAACTTCTGAGGACAGCTTTGGACCAACAGGAAGCGTACTCGTATAGCCGCGACCGGATCCACTCGACCCCCCGTCCAAGCCGGAGCTATAGCAGACATATGGATGAACCAGCAATGTCGAGTAATGAACGACGTGGGGCACCCCGTGACAACAACCCGGCGGGTGGTGCTGATAACGCTCAGGGAGTAGTGGACCGGGCCCGCGCGCGCAGGGAGGCCGAGTTAGCCACACAGCATCAGGCTCGGCAGCTCATGCCGGTTCGTCCAACCACCTTGACTGAACCTAGTGTTACTTCTAGTTATTTGGGGGTGCCTTGCCTTATCCCCGCTTTACGCAACGTGCGCCTGCCCAAGGATTTCAATGGCCCGCGCAAGGTACCAAATTACATGGCGGATCAACCTCCGGAGACATGGGTGGAGAGCTATGAGATGGCCATGGAGATGCTTGATGTGGATGACGCGGCGTGTGTGAAATACTTCACCATGATGCTTGAAGGAACGGCCCATACTTGGTTAAAAAGCTTGCCGGCTAATTCTATCAGTTCATGGGCCCAATTACGAGCCCGGTTTATTAGCAATTTCAAAGATACCTATAAACAGCCTATGTCGATAGTGGACTTAGCTGCATGCGTCCAGGAGGAAGGAGAATCAACGACTCATTGGGTGCGCCGGGTTTCACAAGTGTTGCACTCCTCGGACCGCATCAACGCTGACACCGCAGTATTAACCCTAGAAGGCAACTGCCGGTTTGGGCCCCTGAAGCTGAAGTTGGGACGGATGAAGCGTCATTGCACCGACATGGGGACCCTCATGGCCGCTTTGGTTAAATATGCTGATTCTGATAGTACCAAGGATCCCGAATCTGATGATGACAAGACAGGGAAAGGGAAGAAGAACAGCAGCTCCAAAGGTCAGCAGCATCACTGGGCAGGCAATGGTGGAGGAGGCAAGCGTAAAGCGGATGGTAACATGGACTTTGTGGCTAATACCAACGCACAGGACAATGGCCAGCGATGCAAGGGTAGGCCGAAAAATCGTAATGGAGCACCCAATCCTAACCCAAACCGCCTAAACTATCTGCTAAGCCAGCCCTGTCCAAGACATGGGACGAAGGAGGCGCCAGCAAACCACCTTTGGAAGGATTGCTTTATTATGCAGGAGTTCAAGAATTCTAATAATTTCCGGTATGATCACGAATCTGGCGGTGTCTCAAGATCTGGGCCGGGTTACGGTGGAGGAAGTTCCGGTTCAGGATTAAATGGTAATCCGGGCGGACATAATGGTCAAAATAGTCAGAACAACCAGGGTGGTTACAACCAACAGCAGCAACAGTTAGGTTACCAGAGCAACCCAAAGCAGTTGAGTAATGGGCAGTACCATGTCTTCACCACTAGCTTGGACAAGCGGGACCGGAAGGTTCAGAGGCGGGCGGTCAACTCTGTTGAACCGGCCATACCCTGTTATCTACGTTGGTCTGAACAGCCAATCATATGGAGCAGAGAAG